>NC_051158.1:147715468-148015468 GCF_013339745.2 Dermacentor silvarum | reverse complement strand
TTCACAGGGAAGGATGAGCACAGTGAAGGATGAAAACATAGTAAACGCGGAGCACAGCGGAGGATGAAAGACCGCGAGAGTGAAGAGAGCTCGTGGAGGAAATCGTAGGATGAGGGTTCGGTGACAGTATGAGGAGGAAAGCTGAGGCGGAGAGTCTGGCGAAAGGCTGAAGAGGAAAGCCGAGTTCCGGCGGCGAACACGCATGCGGCGAGCGAGTACACCGAGGCCATATATGGAAATACGGCACTGGCATGGGCGTCAGACCAACGGCGCATGCGCTACATCGCCTGCGCCGCTTTTCAATGCGCTCCACGCGATCCACGCATTCCCGTGTTCTAGCATTCTTTCTCAACAATGAGCGACGCAACCGGCGGAAATGCTTCGTCTGCCGCTGCTGCTAAACGAGCTGCTCAAGCAGATGCTCAGCGCCGCGGCCGAGAGGACCTGTCGTTCAGAATCGAACTCATTGCCGCAATATATATCGAATTCGAAACTCTTTTAACAGCTGCGTTCGTAATTCGCATTAGGGAGTATCGTAATTGTCGGTGATTGTTTTTTACAGCAAAGCTGTATACGGCTAGGTTCTGGAGGATCCCGTCCGCGGATAAAACGACGCGTTGAACAAAGTCACAGGCCTGCGCGTCACACGCAGAACAGTCACAAAGTAAGCTGGTTGAGCGGCGCAAGAGTAGCTTCAATTTCGAAACCACGCACAAGGTCTTTGCTGCAAAGTGTCTTCGCCTCGATTTTGACGAGAACGATCAGAACTGTCCGACCGGCGTCGGCGTCGACGGCGAGCTACGGGTTCTAATGCTATCTGCACAGCAGCCTGTTGAGCCCGATGATGCCTGGTTGTAGCCGCACATGTAGCTCTACGATTCGCTTCTTCAGTAGCGGTTCGTACCTTGCGAGGAGACGCCATAACGTGTACCGAAGATGAACCCAGAATACATGGCACACATCTAACATCGGAATAGCGTTGACTGCGCGCCTCGTCTGAATCGTATCGCGTCTCAATCGCATCTCGTCGCACGCGGCGGTTGCAGGCACGTTAACTAGATGGCGCCACCATACTGGCGAAGGCTCGGTTCGTCTGCGACTGCGCGCAGGCGCAGAGGCGCATGGCGCGTATACAGGGAATGTTTCTTCTGCGTGACTGCAAGCGCTTGCGTGGCTCAGTGGTAAAGTATCCGACTCTCAGGCAGCGAGCGCGGGCTCGATCCCGGCGGAGAGCGGGTACTTTTTTTCGAATTTCCTGCGATAGCGGCTTCGGGGCGGCGGCGGCGCCATCAAAGCAACCATAAACGGCTATTGGAATGAGCCCATAACAGCTTACGCTGTAATAAAGTGGACCGATGCTGGTGGTAGTGCAGAATGGGTCCAAGCTGAATCGCAAATGCCCCTGTGCGCTCGGTGACCTGTAACGCGACCTTGAACTACCCTTGTCACACGTGGAACCCAAAGTGACACAAACAATGCACCGGAGCGATAAACGCTATGGCCCAAACGCTAGTATATCACGATGCCTGCCTGTCGAACTGTCAGCGATAAAACGTAATAGTCTACGAACCTGTGCTTCATTCTTTCTTCACATAGTCATTTCCCTAGCGACGTCGTCAGTAGCCCCTTGGACTCGGTATGGGTAAATCTCGTGTGGTTCACTCGGAAGACGAAGAGTGCTCCTTCAAGGAGTGTCGGCTCACTCAACAATGCGAATGGATTCGACGAGAAGCAGAACGCCCAGCGGCCCAACGTGATGAGGCCGATGTTGCTAGGTGGTGTTCACCCTCACATACAGCATACAGCGCGAGGCGATGCAACGAAGTTATGTGTTGTGACTGTTGAACCATTTAACATAACATAATATTTACCAAGACAAACCCATGCAACGGTGGTCTTCCATATTCACGTAGTGGAAGTGCTCTGTATGTTTGCCCCTCCGAAGTTTAACCTTCTCCACAATTTATTCCCTGTTTGCTTGCATTCCACAACGTCTGTTGGGTGCAATGAATACTCCACGTAAATTTCAGTGGTTGTGCTTCTCTGTGTTCGCTGGTTTTCGTATACTCTTTGAATAAGTCGCGCAGTCATACAATCACCCTCATCGGACATGTGTTGACATTTGGCAGACGGCTAGGGTAAACAGAAAATATTTAGATCAAATAAATTGTTAGCGAATATGTCTTCCACACTGTGTGACAAGAGCTCTCAGAGGCAACCTAATAAAAAGTTCAGGCTTTTAATAGTACTCCACGTCGCCACAAACACATGGATATTTGTAGCACATCTAAATGGTCGTTGACATACTGCACAAACGTGCCACCTTCGGCGGATGTGTTTAGAAAATGGCTTCAGGTTATAGTACGTAATGTGCCTTAGCTGTCTAAAAAGAGCAATCATCATTTTGCGGAGTAATATTTACACATGAAAAAATTGATTACAACATTTATTGATGTTTTTAAATACATTTGTTTCTGCGGCTTGTAGGATAATTTGAAGCTTTTTACTGTCCTTTTTCTTCTGTTTTCAGAACCCGAACCTGCCAGAAGGTGTAGGGGTACGTAAAAAATAAGGAAAAAAAAAACGACAGGCGATCGAAAATATTTTTTCTCTCGTATGCAAATATTGCGGTCCTTACATTGGATAATGCTTTATTATATTATGTTGACGACAAATTCCAAACTAGCGATATATGAATGGATTTTTGTTGTGAGAAATTACAGGCGGCAGGCTTGTTTATTTCTGCAACCGAAGTGTACGTATCAGTGAGGAAGTACCCGACGCGCCAGAAAAAGAATTCGCGTGCATTCCTCCAATTACAGTTGTTTCACTCAAGCATTGGTCACTTTCAGTGCACACATTGCACACTGAAGTTGAGAGAAGATACGCCGAACGATGCGACGACGTTGTATCAGCCATATCTGTTGTATGGCCATATTTTGAAAGGCAGCTAAAGCCAAGACGCACGTTGCAGGATGTAGTGCGAGCTGTGTATTGTAATAAATTTTGTGTTGCCCCGTTTTTGGCGTTTTTATTCGAATATATATATATATATATATATATATATATATGCTAAGAGAGGTTTGCCCACTTTTGTAAAACTATGGGTCTAAAGTATTAGCTTTCATTCGAGCGTTGCCTCAATTCGCAATTTATATGTATATTTCGTCACCCTTAACCGAGAAATTGTAAGAGTGGGGTTGAAGATGAATATGCAAATAAGGAAGATGTTGTTCAACAGCCTGGTAAATCAACAAGTATTCAGGATCGCAAGCCAGCCTCTAGAGTCTGTAAATTAGTATGCTTATCTAGGTTAAATACTTAGAGAGGACCCTGATCATGAGAAGGAAATTTACTGAAGTTTAAGATTATGTTGGAGTGCATACGGGAGGCATTGCCAAATCCTTAATGGGAGCTTACCACTGTCGTTTAAAAGAAAAAAAAAACTATCGTTGAAAATAAAATTGTTCATTCTTTGCATTCTACCGGAGCTAACAATAGGGACCGAAACTTGGAGTTTAACAAAGAAGCTCGAGAACAAGTTAACGACCGCACAAAGAGCGATGGAACGAACAATGTTAGACCTAACGTTAAGAGACCGGAGGTGAGCGGTGTGGATCAGAGAGCAAAGTGGTATAGCCGATATTCTAGTTGACATAAGGAGAAAGAAACGGAACTGGGCAGGCCATGTAATGCGTAGGGTGGAAAACCGGTGTAGTATTACAGTTACAGAATGAATACCAAGAGCAGGGAAGCGGATTCGAGGACGGCAAAAACTAGGTAGGGTGATGAAGTTAGGAAATTTGCAGGCGCAAGTTGGAATCAGCTAGCGCAACACAGGGGTAATTGGGGATCGCAGGAAGAGGCCGTCGTCCTGCAGTGGACATAAATATACGCTAATGACGATAACGACGGTGATGGTAATGATGATGTAAATTTCTCTGAGCGTGTTCTGCTATATAGAAGTTTGCCTTTAAAAATTAAATTATGGGATTTCACGTGCCAATTTCACGTATGATTATGATGCACGCCGTAGCGGGGGAGTCCTGAATAATTTGAATCACCTGTGGTCCTTTAACGTGCACTTAAATCTAAGTACACGGGAGTTTTCCCATCTCGGCCTCATCAAAATGAGGCCACCGTGAGCGGGTTTCGATGCGGCGACCTCGTGGTGAGGTTTACCTTCACGTGAGAACATATCTATATAAGGGGTGATCATTTTTAACGACGGACCTGTTTATGCCCAGCGTAATCTGTCCGCCGCAGACAGAAAGCAGTGGGCAAATCCTGGTGGTAGTGGAGAAAGGGTCCAAGCGCAATGGCGCATACCCCTGTGAACTAGCGATGCTGAGCTTGACTATGTCTAGCAAAGCATGGTTGGGACAACTTAAGATTAGTCAGTCATCAAAAATCAATCAATAGGTAATCAATTATCGATCAATAATCAATAAATTCTGGAAAATGCTGAGTCGACAACCACTCCCTCGTGACGACTGCATTGCGAGCGTTGTCTGCCACCAAAGACGGCCTGTCTTAAGACTCCAGTATTCTAAATTCTTATAGCATTGGAGGCGGCCTAAATTGCGCTCCTAACCATTGTCCGCATTATGGCGTAGATTACATAGCATCTGAGTTTAAAGGTCTACACTGCGGCAGCACATACAATCCAGAGGGCCAAGTGTACAGCCGGCAACCACTGCCTCGTGACGACTGCGCTGCGTGCGTTGTTTTCCGGCAAAGACAAGCCTTTTTAAGACTCCAGTATTCTAAATTCTGGTTGCACTGGAAGTGGCCCGAATTGCGCTCCTAACCATGGTCTGCATTCTGGCGTAGATTACATAGCATCTGAGTTCAAACGTCTACAATGTGGCAGAACATACAATCAAGACGGGCATGTGCACAGCCGGCAACCACTGCCTTGTGACTGCGCTGCGTGCGTTGTCTGCCGGCAAAGACAAGACGCGACCCCTATTGATGAATACTTCTCGAGGCGCACCGTGGAGAAGGACGAGGTTACGAAGAATGAACATCCCAACGTCGCGCGCGGTCACGGCGGGAAGGGGCGTTGTCTCGGACTAGCGCGTCAGGTGATCGACGCCAACGATAATCCAGCGGTTCCCCCATCCAGACACGGAAGAGGCTGTAGTGAGCCAAGAGGACTCTGTGGAGGGGTCTCGGTTTGTTGGCAGGCGGTGCATGTTCGCACATACTGCTGGACAAACCGATACATTCCAGGCCAATTATATCATTGACGCAGCCTTGTGAAGGTCTTTAGGAGATCGGCGTGGGCGCTTTGAGGGTCGGCATCGAAGTACGCACACATATCGGAGTGCATATGACGAGGGATAGCCAGAAATAATTTGCGACCGTCAGGCATATAGATGCGGCAGTAGAGGAGGTTGTCTCGCACGGAAAAGTGGGCTGCTTGACGGCGTAGCGTCCGCGTTGAAGGAACGACCGATGGAGTGGCAAGGTAGTCGGGCAACAGGGCAAGCGCTGGGTCCTTGCGTTGCTCAGAGTGCATGTCGATAGCAGTCAGTAGTGATGGATCTGAGGTCGGAGAATGAACGGAAAGAGAAGCCACATCAGGTGTCATCGGCGAGCAGGAGAGCATGTCAGCGTCGGAATGCTTTCGAGCGGAGCGATATACGACACGAGTGTCGTATTCCTGCAGGCGAAGCGCCCGACGGCCGAGGCAGCCCGACGGGTCTTTCAAGGAAGAGAGCCAACAAAGGGCGTGATTGTCAGCGATGATGCTGAAAGGACGGCCGTAGAGATAAGGACGAAACTTGCCCAATGCCCAAATGATGGCGAAGCATTCCGTCTTAGTAACTGTGTTTTTCTTCTCAGGTTTCTTAAGGGTAAAACTGGCGTAAGCCACGCCGTATTCTTCATTTGCGGCTCTCCGTTGCGCCACGACCGCACCAAAGCCGACACCACTGGCGTTGGTGTGAACCTGTGTTGGCGCAGTTGGGTCGTAATGGCGAATAATCGACGGTGAAGTCAGCAACCCGCGTAACTTGTTAGAGGCTTGACCGCATGATGACGACCACGCGGAAATGCCTTCGCTTGCGGTAAGCAGCTTCGTCAAGAGTGTGATGATAAAGGCGAAGTTCCGGACGAAGCGGCGGAACAAGAGCACAGACCTATGAAACTCCGCAGAGCCTTGATAGATGTGGGCTTCGGAAATTTGGCGAATGCGCGAAGCTTGCCGGGATCGGGAAGGATGCCGTCTTTCGAGACAACGCCACCCAAGACAGTTAATTTTTGGGCAGCGAAACGGCACTTCTTGAGGCTGAGCTGTAGGCCAGCTGAAGTGAGACAGGTCATGATGTCATGCAGGCGGGCGAGATGTGTCGGAAACTCCTGTGAGAAAGCAACCCTGTCATCTAGGTAACGTAAACAAGTCATCCACATGTGTCCGCAAAGGATGGTATCAAACATGCGCTCTAAGTTAGCAGGAGCACTGCAGAGCCCGAAAGGCATAACGTTAAACTCGTACAGGCCACCTGGTGTGTGGAAAGCTGTCTTTGGGTAATCAGCCTCAGCCATAGGAACCTGACAATAGCCAAAGTGGAGATTTAAATACGATAAGTATTTGGCACCTTACACACAGTCAAGAACATAGTCGATCCGAGGCAGAGGGTACACGTCATTTCTCGTATACCTGTTTCGGCTGCGATAATCGACAGAAAACAGAATGCTACCATATTTGTTCGCACTAGAACGACAGATCACGACCAGGGGCTTTGAGAAGGCTGAATGACGCCGCGCTGTGGCATGTCGACTATTTGTTCCGTGATAACTCGGCGCTCTTCTGCGGTAACGTGATAAGCATGCTGTCGCAAGGGGGCATGAGAACCGAAGTCGATAGTCTGAGACACTTGTGCGACCCAAGGATTGTTGGTTGCAGACGAACGAAGAAACGAAGTCGCTCAGTAGAGTAAGAAGTTGGGTGCGATGAGACGGCAAAAGGTCTGCGGCGATGACGTTGTCGAAAACTGCTAAAGGTGATGTTGATGAGACGGAAGTTATGGCGTCCAGAGGTAAACCGATGGCGCCATCGTGAACGTCCAGGTCTTCAATACACGTGACCGCTTACACAAATCCTAAGGTCTCACCACGCAGTATGGTGAGTGGATACCGGTGCGGATTAGAAATGTGTATGGAAGAGGGAGTGAGGACGGTGAACGGGAAAAATATGTCCTTGCGATAAGCAAGCATGTCCGTTGAGTCTGAGCAAGCACCCCAGTGGAGTATGGCACTGTAGCACACGACAAGGTCACAAGCACCGACGTCTCCAGAGGTAGATCAGTAACATCATCCACGAAGAATTTCTGAACACTGAGGTCGGTGCTGACTGATGGCGAGTCACATAGCAGCGAAAGGTCCACTTGCGTGCGAGAACAATCGATGATGGCTCTATGACGTGCAGGAAGTCCCACCCGATGATGAGGTCCTTAGAACAGGATCGCAGCACAAAAAACTCGATCATGTACAAAACGTCTTAGATGACTTCACGGGCGCTGTATACAGCTGTAGGGTGAATGCGTTGCGCGCTAGCAGTGCAGAGTGCCATGCCAAATGCAAAGGTCGTGACTTTTTTCAGCTTGCGACAAGGATTTTCATGGAGGAGGAAACCGCGGCCCCGGCATCGATAATCACTTGGGCGGATGCTCAAGTACTTATTAAAAGTTCAGGCTTTCGATAGTGCCCCACGATGCCACACACACACACACATATATATATATATATATATATATATATATATATATATATATATATTGTATTGGAGATTATCGTTACTGGCACGGTAAAGTGTGAAAGGTAAGTCGACGAACTAGGAATGTCACGGGATGTTCTTGCAAGTCCACAGGGCGTCTGACTGGAGTACAAGAAGACGGAGCAGTCTCAGCTGGACACCGATCGAGCGCGCACTCCTAGTTCGTCGACTTCCTCTTTCACACTTTACCGTGCCAGTAACGATAATCTCCAGTACAATCACCCCTCGCACAGAAAGAAGCCATCCTGGCGACCTAGGGAAAAGACAGCATCGGCGGGTCGTAACACGGTTTAAGCCGTGCTACATGAACTATTTCGTGCCCTCGGCAACGGCGATCAGAAGACAGCGCGAGCGGCTCGATGACATAGTTCACAGGTGATGCTTGCTGCCGTACGCGGTAGGGACCGTGGTAGTTGGACAAAAACTTAGTGGATTGGCCGGGGGAAGTAGCCGGGACCCGAAGCCAAACAAGCATTCCGGGAGAATAGCGGGCACTAGGAGCGGATGCGTCATGGCGTGATTTTTGGCGCCACTGATCTTGGGTGGTGAACGAGCGGGCTAGTTGGCGACATTCTTCAGCATAAGCAGCTGCTTCTGAAACATGTGTCACTTCAGAAGCGTCAGGACGGTAGGTGAGAATGGTGTCCAAGAGGCAGGAAGGTTCTCGGCCATAGAGAAGAAAGAAAGGAGAGAAGCGGTGATAGTTTGCGGGGCAGAGTTATAGGCGTAAGTGACAAAAGGAAGAACCCGGTCCCAATTGGAGTGATCGCCAGACACATACATGGCAAGCATGTCGCCAAGCGTACGATTGAAACGTTCCGTCATGCCGTTAGTTTGTGGATGGTAGGCGGAAGCGGTGCGATGAACGATGTTGCACTCCTTTAGCAGGGCCGCGATGACATTGGAGAGAAATACGCGCCCACGGTCACTTAATAATTCACGTGGAGCACCGTGTCGCAGAATGAGGTGGCGAAGAAGGAAGCAAGCGACGTCTTTCGCCGTGGACGCTGGCAGCGCAGATGTTTCGGCGTACCGTGTGAGGTGGTCTACGGCAACAATGATCCACCGGTTACCGTCCGGAGTGCTTCGAAGGGGGCCGTAAAGATCAATTCCAACACGGACGAATGGTCGAGCAGGGCAGGGTAAAGGTTGCAGGGGACCTGCAGAACTCTGAGGAGGGATCTTGCGGCGTTGACACGTTGCACATGAACGGACGTACTGGCGAACGAATCTGTACATGCCTCGCCAGTAGAATCGAAGACGAAGACGGGAATACGTTTTGAAGACGCCGGCGTGGCCACATTGTGGGTCATCGTGGAAAGCGGCGCAGATGTGTGAGCGCAGGTGACTGGGGATAATGAGCAGCCATCGACGGCCGTCGGTGAGGTAATTCCGTCGATACAAAAGGTCGTCGCGGATGGCAAAGTGGTGTGCTTGACGACGCATGGCGCGTGAGAGAGACGCAGGTGAGCGGTGAGACAGGAAGTCCAGCAGTAGAGAGATCCAGGGATCTTTACGCTGCTCGGCCGGCATGTCGTTGAAGCTAAGAGCTGACAAATCGCAGGTGGGAGGTAAGGAGCAAACTGAGGCAGGAGGTAGCGGAGAAGGGGATATGGCGTCGGCATCTGAATGTTTCCGTCCAGAGCGATAAATGACACGTATGTCATACTCTTGAAGCCGTAAGGCCCAACGAGCCAGGCGGCCACTGGGATCTTTCAAGGACGATAACCAGCATAAGGCATGGTGATCAGTGACAACGTCAAACTGACGGCCGTAAAGATAAGTACGAAATTTGCTGATTGCCCAAACAATCGCCAAACACGATTTTTCCGTCACAGAATAGTTGGATTCTACCTTCGTTAGGGTGCGGCTGGCATATGCGATAATGTACTCGTCAAAGCCATCTTTGCGTTGGGCGAGAATGGCGCCAAGTCCGACACCGCTAGCATCCGTATGTATCTCAGTAGGCGCATTGGGGTCGAAGTGGCGCAGTACTGGAGGGGACGTGAGGAGCCGGCGGAGCCTCATAAATGATTCGTCACACTCCGAGTTCCAAGCCGACAGGTCTGACGAGCCATTAAGAAGCTGCGTCAAGGGAGCGATGATCGAGGCAAAATTACGAATGAAACGCCGGAAATAGGAAGACAAACCGATGAAGCTCCGTAGTTCCTTTAGAGTAGTGGGCTTGGGGTACTCAGCAACGGCGCGAAGTTTGGCAGGATCAGGCAGAATTCCCTCTTTGGAGACGACGTGGCCTAGGATCGTAAGCTTACGGGCACCAAAGTGACATTTTTTCAAATTGAGTTGCAACCCAGCTGACGTGAGACAGGCAAGAACTTGCTCAAGGCGGGCGAGATGCGTATCGAAATCGGTAGAAAAGACCACAATGTCGTCTAAGTAGCAAAGGCATGTGTGCCATTTAAGACCCCTGAGAATAGCGTCCATCATTCTCTCGAAAGTGGCAGGCGCGTTGCAAAGGCCGAAAGGCATTACATTGAACTCGTATAATCCATCAGGAGTTACAAAAGCCGTTTTTGGGAGGTCGGCTTCAGCCATCGGCACTTGCCAGTACCCGGAGCGCAGATCCAGTGAAGAGAAGAACTCAGCTCCCTGTAGGCAATCCAGGGCGTCGTCGATGCGTGGTAGGGGATAAACATCCTTGTGGGTTATCTTGTTGAGTCGGCGGTAATCGACGCAAAACCTGATTGAGCCATCCTTTTTCCGCACCAGCACGACCAAGGACTGTGGGAGGGCTGGATCACACCTCGTTTCAGCATGTCGTCAACGTGTTCGTCAATGACACGGCGTTCGGCTGCGGAAACACGGTATGGACGTTGGCGCAGCGGAGTATGGTGACCGGTGTCAATACGGTGAACAACCGCTGTCGTGCGCCCAAAGGAAGGTTGGCCGAGGTCGAAAGAAGCACGAAAACGTTCAAGAAGTTCAACAACTTCACTGCGTTGAGCGGGCGTAAGCGCGTCGTCGATGGTATGCAAGAAAACATCGGGGAAACGCGAGGCTGGTGCGGTAGCAGAAGTGATGGCACCGATAGGCAGTGGCGACCTATCGGAAGATAGGTCAAATGCACTAATGACGTCAAAAGTGTCTAGATGCCCCACACATTCACCGTGTAGGAGAGTTGAAGGACATGGAAATGGATTGCACGCATAAATGGCAGCGGAACCATCGGTGAGTGTGACGACAGCAAACGGGAGTAGAAGGTTCCGTCGACGCACACAATCTTCAGATGGTGTAAAAAGAGCTGTCGTGGCGGGGGCAGAGTCACAAGAGACGGGCACCAAGGCGGCAGAAAAAGAAGCGATAATGACGTCAGCGGTGACGATCACTTTAGGAGAACGGTTCGGGAGGTCGACGGTAGTGTCACGGAATGGAGACAAAGCCAGTTGTGCGCGAGCGCAGTCGACGACAGCATGATGTGCGGAAAGGAAGTCCCAACCCAGAATAACGTCATGCGAAGCCCGGCATAGAACGACGAATTCTAGAAAATATAGTTCATCCTGAATCATAACACGAGCCGTACATGCGGCCGAAGGCTTGACTTGCTGCGAGCTTGCCGTGCGTAGGGAAATATCTGGTACAGGAATCGTTACTTTCTTGAGTTTGCGGCAGAGGTCTTCACTTATGACAGAAACGGCAGCCCCGTATCGACAAGAGCCGTTGTCGCGACGCTTTCCACAAATACGGCGATTTCGTTAGGAGGAGAAAGACGAGGCCTTGAAAATTTCGACGATGGCGCAGTTCTTGCCTCGGGAACTGCGGCTGTCAGTTTTCCTCCTGACCAGAGCTGGAACGGCGAAGCATGGGTGAAAGGGAACGGCGGCGAGGGGAAGGAGACCGACGAGAGTTGAAGGCGGCGCGACGAGAATACGAGTCCGAGGATCAGGGATAGAACGATGCGAAGGCTCTTGGGGAAGGTAGCCGAGGTTCGGCACGTCACGACGAAAATAAAGTCCACGGCGGCGACAGAAACGCGCAACATGTCCCGGAATACCGCAGGCGAAACAGATAGGGCGGTTGTCCGGAGTGCGCCAAGGGTTAAGAGAAAGTCCGGAAGGCGATAAGGGCACGTGGACCGGGCGTACCGGAAGTGGCGACGAGTAGAAACTAGCGGCGGGTCGGGAGGTAGTAGGCATCGGTCGCGGAGGAGGTCGGCTGAGAGCGGCAGCGTAAGTCAGAGGCGCAGTCACAGGCGGCGGTGGAAGGGGAGGTGGGAGCGCCTCAGAAACTTGTGCTTGGATGACACGACGGAGCGATGGTTCTAGCGTGGAAGCAGGCTCAGCAACACACGCTACAAGAGAGAGCTGGCGAGCCACTTCTTCCCGAATGTATTGTTGAATCTGCGGCAGCAAGCCAGAGTGATCAGCGCCAAGGCATCCAGGCTCCAAGGCCGAGAGGTCCGCGGACTGCACACTGGTGCGACGGGTGGAAAGGCGCTGCTTGCGGAGCTCGTCGAAGCTTTGACAGAGCTCAATTACTCGTGCAACTGTCGTAGGGTTCTTGGCCACGAGCATATGGAAGGCATCGTCGTCTATGCCTTTCATAATGTGCCTTATCTTATCGGCTTCGGTCATGGACGCATTCACGCGCTTACAGAGGTCGAGGACGTCCTCAATGTAGCTCGTGAAGGTTTCACCGCTTTGTTGAGCGCGACCACGCAAACGGTGTTCAGCACGGAGTCTGCGCACAGCGGGACGGACGAAGACAGAAGTGAGGGTCTCGGTGAAAGCTGACTAGGTTGGAAATTCGGCTTCGTGGTGTCTAAACCACAGATGGGCCACATCAGTCAGATAAAAGATGGTGTTGGTCAGCTTGTCGCGATCAGACCACTTGTTATGCGCGCTAACGCGGTCATACTCTGCAAGCCAGTCCTCCACGTCGTGATCGTCAGTGCCGCTGAAGATGGCAGGGTCGCGCTGACGTACCGCACCAGAACACACAACAGCCGGGGGGGCGGGAGCGGATTGCGAAGGGCCGGCGTCGTCGGTCATTGTGGCCGCAGATGGCAAAGTACGGCTGCGGAGCTCCAGGTCGGGGAAAACGTTACCCCGCACCTCCACCAAATGTCACGGGATGTTCTTGCAAGTCCACAGGGCGTCTGACTGGAGTACAAGAAGACGGAGCAGTCTCAGCTGGACACCGATCGAGCGCGCACTCCTAGTTCGTCGACTTCCTCTTTAACACTTTACCGTGCCAGTAACGATAATCTCCAGTACAATATATATATATATATATATATATATATATATTGCCAGACAGCTGTTAAACCTCGACGGGTTTATTATGCAGGCCGCGCGCCGAAGCCAATGACGCTGTCCAGTCCAGCCGGAGGTGAGGTCAGTCGTTTGCGGTGTTGGCAGAGCGAACAGGAAGCCACGTATTTTGCTACGCTTGTTGCAAGTCCAGGCCAACAGAAGCGGCTGTGAATTCGCTCATAGGTTTTATGAAAACCAAAGTGACCGGCTGTGGGATCGTCATGAAAGGTCTCCAGTATCTGGGTCCGAAGTGATCGGGGAACTACAGGGACCCAACGGTGTCCTTCGGGATGAAACACGTACCGGTATAGCACCGAATTTTCAATCTTGTGGTTCTTCAACTGCCGACGGAGTCGAGCATTAGGTGTGCGAGAGGATCCCCGAATACGTTCCATAACGGAGTGGCAGTAGGGGTCACTACGTTGGCAAGTTGCAAACGTATGAGAATGGCTAGGTGGGAGCCGGTCGAGAGCTGCGAGTGAAGGAAATGCAGGAGAGACGTCCGGCGGGTTGCTCACGGAAGGTGGTAAGCAGACAGTGTTTGAAGACGGTGGTAGGGGACAACGAGAGAGAGCATCAGCATCCTGGTGTTTCTTTCCAGACTTGTAGGTGACGTCGAAGTCGTATTCTTGTAAACGAAGTATCCAACGGCCGAGACGACCCGTTAAATTTTTTACCGTCGCCAACCAGCACAAGGCGTGGTGATCAGTAACGACCGTAAAGTGGCGGCCGTGCAGATAAGGCCTGAATTTTTGGACGGACCAAACAACGGCAAGACACTCTTGCTCGGTAATCGTATAATTTTTCTCTGCAGGGGTTAGCGTGCGACTTGCGTATGCGACCACACGTTCTTCGGAAGTTTGCTGACGTTGCAGAAGAACAGCGCCGATACCATAGCCGCTGGCGTCAGTATGTAGAAGAGTGGGTGCGGTGTTGTCGAAATGACAAAGCACAGGTTCGGACGTGAGGGCACGCTTGAGGGCGTCAAAAGCAGTTTGGCATTCGTCCGACCATACATAGGGAGCTCCAGAAGGAAGTAGTTGATGGAGCGGCGCCGCAATGGTGGCATAGTTACGTATGAAGCGCCGGAAATACGAGGCTAGGCCAAGGAAGCCACGCAAGTCTTTGGTGCGTTGAGGCCTGGGGAAGCGCAGGACAGCGGTAATCTTATCGGGGTCAGGTCGAATGCCCTCCTTGCTGACAAGGTGTCCGAGTACTTTAATGGTTTTGCTGGCGAAGTCGCACTTTTTCGTATTCAGCTGAAGGCCAGCAGCAGAGAGGCATGTCAAGACTTCGTCGAGGCGCTGCAAGTGCTGATGGAAGGTCGACGAAAATATGACGATGTCGTCAAGGTAGCATAAGCAAGTCTTCCACTTTAGGCCCCGTAGTACGGTGTCAATCATCCGCTCAAATGTGGCGAGAGCATTACACAGGCCGAAAGGCATTACGTTAAATTCGTAAAGTCCATCGGGAGTGGCAAAGGCAGTTTTTTCCGTGTCTTCTTCATGCATGGGGACCTGCCAGTATCCGGAGCGTAGATCAAGGCTGGTGAAATACTCCGCGCCTTGTAATGAATCTAATGCATCATCGATTCGGGGAAGTGGATCTTTGCGGGTTATTTTGTTCAAGGCACGGTAGTCTACGCAAAATCCCACTGAGCCGTCTTTCTTACGCACCAAAACGACAGGTGACGACCAAGGGCTTGAGGAAGGGCGGATAATGCTTCGTTTCACCATGTCGGCAACGTGAGTATCGATGATCTGGCGTTCGGAGGAAGAAACGCGATATGGCCGCCGGCGCACGATGGAAGTTCCATCTGTGTGTATGCGATGAGCCGTTGCAGAAGTCTGTCCCAGAAGAGGAGAGTGCACGTCGAAGGAGTCTTTATGCTTAGATAACAACGCCAGTAACTCTTCCGTCTGCTGTGGCGTTAGATCAGTGCTGATTGCACTAGCGAGAACAGAAGCAGGGGCTGGCTCTATAGCGGTAGGTGCCTGTGAAACAGCAGTAGTCGAGGTAAGCACGGAGACAGGCTGAGTGTCCAAGACGCAAATGACAACAGCGCCTTTAGGAAGAAGTACTGGCTCAGTGGTTGTGTTGAGTACAGCCAAAGTGGCCGTACCGTTGGTGAAGCGAACAAGGCTAGGTGCCAGAGCAATCCCTTTGGATAGGCAACGAGCTGATGGTACAACTAAAACGTCACCATCGGCGAGGTCAGAGTTAACTACAAGAAGTTGTTCGCGGCCAGGAGGCACCATACAATCGTCAGCAGTTCGTAAGCGAAGGTGCGGGTCGGGCACGTCGTCGGAATTGTCGGTCTCGGTCAACTTAACGAGGCGTTGACGGCACGAAATAAAAGCGCACGCGGAAGAGAGAAAGTCCCACCCTAGTATAAGCATGTGAGCACAGGAAGGCAACACGGCGAACTGAATATGGTGGCGAATCCCGTCAATCGAAACTCGAACTGTGCATTGCGCCGATGGCCGAATCACAACATTATTTGCGCCATGTAGAATAGCTCCATTGTAAGGTGTGGTAACCTTGCGTAGACGAGAGCACAAGTCAGCGTGAATAACAGAAATAGCTGCGCCCGTATCAATCAATGCAGGAACGGGTACACCTTCTACACACACTAATAAAGTATTGGCCGGGCACACTGGAGGAATTGTAGTCTGTGCGGGCCATGCAGCTTTCCCTCCAAAAACTGCGCCATCTAGTTTTCCGATCGGTAGTCAGGAGTGCGGGAGGCCGGCAGCAGAGGTGATGTCGAGCGTCGGAGAGGGGAAGGCGAGCGGCGGCGCCCTGGACGGTAGTTGCGAGGCTCTTCGGGATTTGGAGGCGGAGTAAGTGAGCGTTGGGAAAGCCGGCGCTGGTAGGGACTTGGAAGAGGCAATGGGTCTCGCTCGTAAACATCGTAACCACGGCGTTCGTCCTGTTGTCGTCTGCGACAAAAGCGCGATATGTGCCCGCGAATACCGCAGTAATAACAAATGGGGCGGGGCAAAGGCCGGGTAGGGTAATATGCTGTGGCAGGTGCACGAGGTGCCAGAGTCGCCAGATGGTTGGGAGTAGCAGGAGCAGGAGGCGTTGTCTGAACGAACGCTGGTTGCATAGCCGCAACCTGAGCATACGAGGGCGCCGGCGAAGGAGGGACACAGCCCACAGTGCAGGTCATGGAGGACAGCTCCTCTTTGATGATGTCGCGCAGGCCAGGAACCGAAGGTTGCGGCTGAAGAACGGGAGGACTGCGCAGGCCGTACACTTGGAGCTCCTCGCGTATGAGAGTCCGAATCAGGACACGCAGGTCCGTATCGGAGGAAGGAGGCGTGTCACAGGCGACAGGTTGTAAACGGATGGCCTGCAGGGCGTCCAGATGCTGGCAAGTCGCGATAACATCGTTAACGCTATTTGGATTCTTAATGGCCAGTGCGTTGAACGCGACGTGGGCAATGCCCTTGAGGATATGGCGAACACGATCTGATTCAGTCATGGCTGCGTCAACCCGGCGACAAAGGGCGAGGACGTCCTCGATATAAGAGGTGTATGTTTCCCCGGGAAGTTGCATGCGTGCATCAAGCTTTTTCTTGGCTACCTCAGAGCGGACGTTGGGGGCGCCGAAAATTTGCCGAAGCTGGTGTCTGAAAGCCGCCCAGTCAGGGAAGGAGCGCTCATGGTTAAGAAACCAAGTTCTGGCAACGTCAGTGAGGTAGAATGCGACGCTCCGAAGCTTGTGAGAATCATCCCACCGGTTAGACTCACTCACTCGGTCATAATTGTCCAGCCAGTCGTCAACGTCCTCACTAGGAAGGCCAGCGAACATGGTGGGATCGCGCTGCCGCGCGCTGACGGTCCATGAAGGAACGGCCGGTGGGGCAGAGACGGTGACGCTAGGGGCTCCTGGTGGATATTCTTGGGGCATGGTGGCGGAAAGGCGGGGCAAGCAGCGACCGGAACGAAGCTCCAGGGAAACTCGAAGTCGTAGAGGACCAAGGGATCGAGAGCACTCTCCACCACTTGCGAGACAGCTGTTCAATCTCGACGGTTTATTATGCAGGCCACGCGCTGAAGCGAATGACGCTGGCCATGATGATGAGTATATACAGATGAAGAAGATGAAGGGGTAATATAATGCTCACAATATATATATATATATATATATATGAACATTTGTAGCACATCTAAATAGTGGTTGACATACTGCACAAACGCACCACCTTCGGCGGATATTTTTAGAAAATGGCTTCAGTTTATAGTACATAACGTGCTGTAGCTGTCTCACTTGAGCAATCTTCATTTTGCGGAGAAATATCTACACATGAAAACATACATTACAACATTTATTGATGTTTTTATAAATCGTATTGTTTCTGCGGCTTGTAGGATAAATTGAAATTTGTACTGTCCTTTTTCTTCTTCTTTCAGAACCTGAACCTGCCAGAAGGTCTAGGGGTATGTAGAACAAGAAGGGAAAAAAAACACAGAGAATCAAAATTAATTCTTCTCTGGTATGCAAATATTGCGGTCCTTACATTGGACAATGCTTCATTATATTATGTTTACGACAAATTTCAAACTAGCGAAATATGAATGGATTTTTGTTGTGAGAAATTACAGGCGGCAAGCTTGTTTATTTCTGCAACCGAAGTGTACGTATCAGTGATGAAGTACCCGACGCGCCAGAAAAAGAATTCGAGTGCATTCCTCCAATTACAGTTGTTTCACTCAAGCATTGGTCACTTTCAGTGCACACATTGCACACTGAAGTTGAGAGAAGATACGCCGAACGATGCGACGACGTTGTATCAGCCATATCTGTTGTATGGCCGTATTTTGAAAGGCAGCTAAAGCCAAGACGCACGTTGCAGGATGTAGTGCGAGCTGTGTATTGTAATAAATTTTGTGTTGCCCCGTTTTTAGCGTTTTTATTCGAATATATATATATATATATATATGCTAAGAGAGCTTTGCCCACTTTTGTAAAAATATGGGTCTAAAGTATTAGCTTTCATTGGAGCCTTGCCTCAATTCGCAATTTATATGTATATTTCGTCACCCTTAACCGAGAAATTGTAAGAGTGACGTTGGAGATGAATATGCAGAACACAAAGATGATGTTCAATAGCCTGGCAAGTCAACAAGAGTTCAGGATCGCAAGCCAGCCTCTAGAGTCTGTAAAGTAGTATGCTTATCTAGGTCAATTACTCAGAGGGAACCTGTTCATGAGAAGGAAATTCACTGAAGTTGAAAATTGTGTTGGAGTGCATACGGGAGGCATTGCCAAATCCTTAATGGGAGCCTAAAACTGTCGTTGAAAAGAAGAGAAACTATCGTTGAAAATGAAATTGTTCATTTTTTGCATTCTACCGGAGCTAACATAAGGGACCGAAACTTGGAGTTTAACAAAGAAGCTCGAGAACAAGTTAACGACCGCACAAAGAGCGATGGAACGAAAAATGTTAGACCTAACGTTAAGAGACCGGAGGTGAGCGGTGTGGATCAGAGAGCAAACGGGGATATCCGATATTCTAGTTGACATAAGGAGAAAGAAATGGAACTGGGAAGGCCATGTAATGCGTAGGGTGGAAAACCGGTGTAGTATTACAGTTACAGAATGAATACCAAGAGTGGGGAAGCGCAGTCGAGGACGGCAAAAAACTAGGTAGGGTGATGAAGCTAGGAAATTTACAGGCGCAAGTTGGAATCGGCTAGCGCAACAGAGGGGTAATTGGGGATCGCAGGAAGAGGTCTTCGTCCTGCAATAGACAGAGATATACGCTGATGACGATAACGATGGTAATGGTAATGATGATGTAAATTTCTCTGAGCATGTTCTGCAATATAGAAGTTTGCCATTAAAAATTAAATTATGGGATTTTACGTGGCAATTTCACGTATGATTATGATGCACGCCGTAGCGGGGGACTCCTGGATAATTAGAATCACCTGGGGTTCTTTAACGTGCACTTAAATCTAAGTACACGGGAGTTTTTCCCATCTCGGCCCCATGAAAATGCGGCCGCCGTGAGCTGGTTTCGATGCGGCGACCTCGTGGTGAGGTTTACCTTAATATGAGCACATATCTATATAAGGGGTGATCATTTTTAACGACGGACCTGTTTATGCCCAGCGTAATATGTCTGCCGTTGACAGAAAGCTGTGGGCAAATCCTGGTGGTAGTGGAGAAAGGGTCCAAGCGCAATGGCGCATACCCCTGTGAACTAGCGATGCTGAGCTTGGCTATGTCTAGCAAAGCATGGTTGGGACAACTTAAGATTAGTCAGTCATCAAAACTGAATCAATAGGTAATCAATTATCGATCAATAATCAATATATTCTGGAAAATGCTGAGTCTACAACCACTCCCTCGTGACGACTGCATTGCGTTCGTTGTCTGCCGGCAAAGACAAGCCGTCTTAAGATTCCAGTATTCTAAATGCTGGTAGCAGTGGAGGCGGCCTAGATTGCGCTCTTAACCATTGTCCGCATTATGGCGTAGTTTACATAGCATCTGAGTTCAAAGGTCTACACTGCGGCAGCACAAACAATCCAGATTGCAATGTGTACAGCCGGCAACCACTGCCTCGTGAAGACTGCGCTGCGTGCGTTGTCTGCCGGCAAAGACAAGCCTTCGTAAGACTCCAGTATTCTAAATTCTGGTAGCAGTGGAAGTGGCCCAAATTGCGCTCCTAACCATTGTCCGAAATCTGGCGTAGATTACATAGCATCTGAGTTCAAAGGTCTACACTGTGGCAGAACATACAATCAAGAGAGACATGTGTACAGTCGGCAACCACTGCCTAGTGAGGACAGCGCTGCTTGCGTTGTTTTCCGGCAAAGACAAGCCTTTTTAAGACTCCAGTATTCTAAATTCAGGTAGCAGTGGATGCTGCCGAAATGGCGCTCGTAACCATTGTCTGCATTCTACCGTCGATTACATAGCACGTTACATAGCACGTTGGGCACTTGGCCTGCAAGACTGCGACATCCGCCTACTCTACAGCAGCAGACGACACCACTCGGACGCCGATGCCCTCTCGCGCTCTTCCTTGACTGACAACAATATATCTCGGTTGACTGTGTCTTCCATCGACCTTCGCACCATCGCTTCCGAGCAGCGCAAGGACCCCTGGATTGCGTCGATTATACGCTGGAATTCTGATCCATCGGCCAGGTAAACGACTCGTGCGTTGCGCCGTCAAGCTTATCATTTCACATTCGCGACGACCTGCTTCAACGGCGCAATTGCAGCTCCGACGGCCGCCAGTGGTTGTTAGTAGTGCCTCGCAGCCTGCGTTCCGAAATATGCGCAGCTTTCCAAGCGGATCCCCAGTGTGCCAACTCTGGCGTTTTCTGGACTTACCAGCGCCTTCAACAGCAGTACTACTGTCGAGGGATGTACAGCTACGTTCATTAGTTCATACGCTCTAGTCCCGAGTGCCAGCCCGTGTCTCGCCAGCTGGGCTGCAACCTTTATCTTGCCCCATCCGGCCCCTTGGGGGCATCGGTATAGATTTGTACGGGTCCCTTCCCATGAAATTGGCTGGAAACCGCTGGGCCATTGTGGCAGTTGACCACCTTACGCGACACGCTGATACTGTGGCGCGTCCGGCAGCTACAGCGCGCAACGTTGCCTCCTTCCTGCTTCGGTGATTCATCCTACGTCATGACCGCGGACGTGTCTTCCTCTCCGAAGTAGGTGAAGCTGTTCGCAAAGAGTGCCACGTTGTTCATCGCACAAAAACGGCGTACCATCCTCAAACCAATCGACTCACGGAACGATTCAACCGTACGCTCGGCGACATGCTCGCAAAGCACGTCTCCTCCGACCACACGAACTGGGATGCCATTCTGCCCTTCGTTACCTACGCGTACAATACCGCTACGCAGAGCACTACTGGTTTTTCGCCACATTTCTTATTGTACGGCCGGCACCCATCGCAAACCATCGACACAATGCTACCATACCGGCCCGACGCACCTGAATGCGCACCTATTTCTGATACGGTGAGACATGCCGAAGAGTGCCGCGACCTCACCCCGGCCTTTACCTGCACTGACCAAGAGCGCCAGAAGAACACTCGCAGTGACACCACCTCTGCGCCCACCTTTCTTCCTGGAGCGCTTGTGCGGCTCTCAGTTCCTTCCGCTGCACCTGGTCGGTCTTCCAAGTTAATGCCCAAGTGTGAAGGTCCCTACCACATCGTCGAGCGTGCATCACCCGTCAACAATGTGATTGAGCCCGTTGAACCGTCTTCGGACAAGCGCCGTCGCGCACGCGACATTGTCAGCATCGAGCGCCTCAAGCCGTATTATGATCCACTAATAGTGACGAACTGTTAGGTCACCGGACGGCTCCCTTTTTTGTCCCCCGGTTAATTGTAGTGAAGAAGAGGGACTTTGTAGAGTGGCATCCTTACCAGCGCTGTCTAGTGTGTCAGTCTCTCCAGCGCATCGCTCGGACTACGCCGCTCGCGCTCGCGGTTCCCTGAACTGATCCAACCATCGTCCCTAACGCTTCCGTGCAATAAACGCCTTTAAAGAATAAATAAATAAATAATTTCCGTCTGTACCAAAGTGCCTGCATACATGGATGGCGTCATCGAGGGCGATCATCACTTACTGCTCGACCATGAAATTTGCGCCGCTAAAGGCATAGCTGAGCTACGTGAAGGGAAAGCAAGAGCGATGCTCACGAACTTCAGCCACGATTACAAGCACATTAACAAAGGCACCACGGTCGCCTACATCAACGAAATAGTACAAGCCAGCAGTGCTTTCGCCTTCATGCTTTCTAGTGCACCTCCAACGATGACTGTAGCACCTGAACCAATTTTCGACGTCAAGCAGAACCTTCCCAATCATAAAATATCTGCTCCTGCAAGACAAGGACTACTTCTCGTCGTCGTCAAAACATCAACAAACCCCTGTCGCCAAGCACCGCATCATAGCCGACGAACATGCCCGCCCACTCCGTCAGAGCCCGTACCGACTTTCGGCGCGCGAACGCGAAGCCATAAGGCAACAAGTCGACGAAATGCTACGCGACGACATCCTCCAGCCGTCCAAGAGTTCGCGGGCATCCCCCGTGGTGTTAGTGAAGAAGGATGGAACCCTATGTTTCTGTGTCGATTAGAGTGCACGGGCCTGGACTCACGATTGTGATAACATTTATGCAATGTGTCCTTCACCTCATTCCTCCCATTGTCATCCCCCATTGTGACCCTCTTTCTTCCCCTCTTCCCCTTCCCTTACGTAGAGTAGCAGGCCAGATGTTCCATTTTCCGGCCGACCTCTCTACATTTTCAAATCATGATGATGGTGATGATGATGATGATGTCCTCAGCACATGGCTCGTACCCACTTCGGGGGATTGGCCAAAAATTGAGCACCTGAACGTCTAGATATGCATTCTGAAACTACAGTTAATGTGCAATTTAGTAATCAGAAAAACAGACAGATTTATTTTTTCTGAACTGCATAATTTATAATAATAATGCCATAAATTAAAACTGAAATATCAGAGAATTGTAAAAGTGGGTATTTAAAATTTTATTCGTTTTGTTGATTGAATGAAACCACAAACGTCATCAAATACGTTTCGAATCATTAATTTACTTCTTCGTCGCCTCAACGAAATCACGAAGGACTTCAGCAACCATTCTCTCCTTTGGGGCGACTTCACTGGAACACAGTCACAGGGATGCTTTTCTTGCAGTTTACAATTTCATTAGAGATACAAAAAGATTACCTTGCTGAATTTCTAGAATTATGAATTATTCCTATTATTTCACTTCTTTAAGACAAAATTCCTTTATCTCAAAATTAAGATTAAATCTCAAATTAAGATTAAGTTTTTGTAAAATTCGAGAAATAAACATAGTTGAAACCGCTTGCTTCTTGGCCAATCCCCCGTAGTAGGCATGCGCCAAAGTTTAGGAAACAAGACAAGACAAGACAAGGACGTATACCCTCTACCACGGATTGACGACGCCTTGGATCGACTCTACAACACTAAATAATTTTCCTCGATGGACCTCAAAACCGTCTACTGGCAAATCGAAGTTGATGAGAGGGACCGGGTGAAGCCTGCATTTATAACACCAGATGGACTGTTCGTGTTCAAGGTCATGTGGTTTGGTTTTTGCTCGGCGCCTGCGACTTTCCAACGCGTCATGGATACAGTACGGAAGGCCATGAAGTGGTAGACTTGCCTCTTCTAGTTAGACTACGTCGTTGTGTTTGCCTCAAGCTTCGAGGAACACCTCCGGCACCTTGAAATAGTTCTTCAAGCAATCAAGATCTCCGGACTCACGTTGAAGCCAGAAATGTGGCGCATCGCATACGAGGAGCTCTTGTTCTTGGGCCACGTCATCAACAAGTCTGGAGTGTGCCCTCACTCACAGAAATTGGTGGCCATCACTGACTTTCCTCCACCCACCGACAAGAAGGCAGTGCTTAGATTACTTAGACTGTACGCCTATTATAGGCGTTTTGTCAAGGACTTTTCACCAATCGCTGAGCAACTGACGTACCTCACGAAGGCCGACGTCGAGTTCAAGTGGGAGACGCCGCAAGTCGAAGCATTTGAAGAACTGAAGCGACGCCTGCAATCACCAACACTGTTTGCGCATTTCGATGAAAACACCAATAACGAAGTCCACACCGACGCAAGCAGGGTAGGAATCGGCGCCGTGCTTGTGCAGAGGACTGATGGACAAGAAAGGGTTGTAAGTTACTCTAGCTGGTGGCTATCAAAGGCGGAAGCAAATTATTCCACAGCAGAAAAGGTGTACCTCGCCATCATCTAGGCTACATCAAAGTTTCGTGCTACCTCTATGACAGGCCCTTCAAAGTTGTAAGAGACCACCACGCCTTGTGTTGGCTAGCTAACTTCAAGGATCCTTCAGGTCGCCTCGCACGATGGAGTCTGCGACTTCAAGCATTCAACATCACCGTCGTTTACAAGTCCGGGTGAAAGCACTCTGACACCGACTGCTTGTCTTGCGCCCCCGTCAAACCGCCGCCACATGACGACCAGGAAGACAACACTTGGGACCCATCAGTGCCGACGAATTCCGCGAACAACAGCGAGCCGAATTGGAACTAAGGAGCCTTGTAAACTACCTGGAAGGCAAGACCGTGATTGTGCCCAAGGTGTTTCGGCAAGGATTGGCGTCATTTGTCTTGCAAAACGACATTCTCCTAAAGAAAAACTTCTCGCCTCTCCGAGCCAACTACCTCATTGTGGTACCCTCAGCATGGCGTCCAGAGGTTCTGCAAGCTCTCCATGACGACCGAACACTGGACACCTCGGTTTTTCCCGGTCGCTCGCGAGGATACAAGAAAAATACTACTGGCCTTGACTCTCTGCCAATGCCGCCCATTACGTCAGGACATGCCGAGACCATCAGCGATGCAAAACACCACCGACAGGGCCGGCCGGACTTGTACAGCCGATCGAACCACCTAACCGGCCGTTCCAACAGATCGGGATGGACTTACTGGGGCCTTTTCCAACGTCGACGTGCGGGAATAAATAGATCGTCGTAGCTACGGACTAACTCACCCGCTACGCCGAAGCAGAAGCCTTGCCCAAAGGCAGTGCCGCCGAGGTAGTCAGATTCTTCGTTGAGAACATACTCCTGCGTCACAATGCCCGAGAAGTTCTCATCACCGACAGTGGTACGGCCTTTACGGCAGAACTAACTCAAGCCATCCTGCGATACAGCCAGACAAGCCATCGCCGGACCACCGCCTACTACCTGCAGACGAATGGCCTCACTGAGCGCCTAAATAAGACCATCACCGACATGCTGGCAATGTACGTCGACGTCGAACACAAGACGTGGGATGCCATCCTTCCGTACGTGACCTTCGCATACAACTCGGCCGTGCAAGAAACGATGCACATGGCGCCGTTCAACCTGGTCTACGGAAGGCACCCGGCAACGACGCTTGACGCCACGCTACCGGACGTCACCGACGAAGAAAATCTCGACGTTGCCAACCACTTGCAGCGTGCCGAAAAATGTCGACAGCTCGCCCGCTTGCGCATGAAGAAGCAGCAGAGGACCGACAGCAGACACAACAATCTTGGACGAAGCTACGCCGAGTACCAGCCCGGCGACTATGTTTGGGTCTGGACTCTGACACGCGAACGAGGACTTAGCAAGGAAACTTTTACGTCGCGATTTCGGACCATGATCATCCGACGTATTGGCGCACTGGACTGTGAGGTCATGCCAGACGGCATTTCGCAATCGCAGCGGCGCCGCGCACAACCTGAAGTCATCCACGTGGTGCGTCTTAAGCCTTTCTACGCCCGCTGACGAACATAGGTACTTTGTTGTTTTGTTATTGTCTTTTTTTCTTTATGCGTAGTTTTGTTTTCGCTTTCGTGGTTGTAGCATCGGGATGATTATTTTTAAGGGGAGGGTAATGATAAAGCCCCTATATATAAAAGTAGTGCCAACAACTTCCCTCCTCCTCTGTTCCGCTGTCGCGCTCGGCACGATCGCGGTGCAATATTGATAGTGGCGCCGCCTACATCGGGCCTGCTGTGGCAGACGACCGCTAACGCGCTACTAGAGGAAATCCGCGGAAAACTTCGATCGCGCGCTGCGGAGCAGTTATTGAGGCGTGATTTTGCTTCTTCAGTCAGTAACTGGCCCTAATAATGCCGTTTTGGAAGTAGCAACGCGAAGATGCGAGACGGTGCAAATACCAAGTGTGCAGCAAGCGTTTAAACACGCCGGATGGTGAACAAAAAAGCATTTTGCCCTCGCCTTGGCCGTTGAGGCAACTTAAGGAGTAGCAGCATGCCATCACAATGAAGTTCTTATCCCTAACACGTTTGGTCCGTTTGTGCATACAACACTTTCGTCGCACAGGCCCGAGAATGGCGGTCGCAGCGCGCTGGAAAATAAGAAAAAAAAAAAACAAAAGCGCAACGCGTGCTTCCACGTGACACGGATTGGCCAATGGGGGAGCGGAGGAGGCTGAGGCGACAGGAGGTGGCGAGGAGGAAGCGCCGGGGTGAGCGCGTTGGCGGCAAGATCTAAGAATGGCGCTACTTTTTATATATAGGGGCTTTAGGTATTGACACGTATACGTGTTTATCTTTCACCGTTTACCGCTTTTCACCGGCTAACAAATGTTAAACGTTATCGCTAGGCACTGGACGCGCCTGCATGTATCGGAAGTTTCTCGAACGTTATCGATGCTTCAATCCATTCTCTCTTGTCACCGACGCTCATGTAATCAGATTGTATGAGCGACGCGAATTGTTTAGAACTTTCTGGAAGACACGCGGGCACCTTGGATTATTCTGGAACCTTCGATGAGTCATGTATAAAAGCTGACGCGTTTCGCCGCTGATCAAATTTCGACGATCGCTGACTGTGTTCGCCGCTATCGTTGTGCTTCGAGTGCAACTTGCTTTTGAGGGCACAGGTTCGCAAATAAAGTCCGTTTTTTCACTCACAGTTCTGCGACCGTTTTCTTCAGCGTCTCTACTACGTGACACTACATATATGTATATGAGGCTAGCGTGGGTCCATAAAGATTCTTTGCGTAGCAGAAAGGAACACCACCCGCCATGTTTGCTTGGTGGCTATGGTGTTGGGCTGCTACGCACGAGGTGGCAGAATCAAATCCCAGCCACGGCGACCACATTTAGATGGGGGCTAAATGCATAAAGCACCCGTGTACTTAGAATTAGGTGTACGCTAAAGAACGTCAGGTGGTCCAAATTAATCTGGAGTCCTCCACCATGGCATGCCTCACAATCAGATGGTGGTTTTAGCACGTAAAATTATCTAACTAAATAAATTTAAGCATCACCACCTGCATAGTACATGGTCTTCGTTATTTGCATATTTGTGGACTCTCGCATCTACATTCTTGTGTGTTGATTTCCAGTGTGGTATATGGGCAGACCCCTGACGATGGTCACGATGACGTTTCGAAAATAAAATTTTTAAAGCGGTTTCACCTATGTAAATGCACTGCTTCGTTACTTTTATTCTGCGCATTCCGACGCGTTAGTGGTTGTAATTAGTTGAGCCAGTTGCGCAGTAGGACAGCCATGCCCTGCAGCCTTGTCTTCGTTTATTCTTAGAAGATTACGAGTTCGGAAATGCCTTAGTATTTAAAACCAGTACTCCTGTGATTGAAATGCTATGCTTCGTGCACGTTCTGCACGTGCCTTACACCAATAATGTGTATCATCATAATTGCTTGAGACGGTCACCTCTGTCTCATGCGGTTATTTTTTTTTTGTTGCAAAGTAGCGTTGGCTGAGTTTTGCACCCGGAACGCAATGGAAATTTGCAAAACTACTCTAATTACGTATAAATAAACAGTTCTGGTAATCAGCGAAAGCAAGGTTGGTATCAGCGAAATAATCATCGAAAGCAAGGTTGGTATGTTTTCACGCTGAACTATATATATATATATATATATATATATATATATATATATATATCATCAGCCTATATTTATGTCCACTGCAGGACACAGGCCTCTCCCTGTGATCTCCAATTACCCCTGTCGTGCGCTCGCTAATTCGAGCTTGCGCCTGCAAATTTCCTACCTTCATCACCCCACCTTAATTCCTGCCGTCCTCGATGGCACTTCCCTGCTCTTGGTATCCATTCTGTAACTCTAATGGTCCACCGGTTATCAGCGTACGTATTTCATGGCCTGCCCAGCTCCATTTTTCAACTAGCATATCGGTTATCCCTATTTGTTCTCTGATCCACGCCGCTCTCTTCCTGTCATTTAACGTTAAGCCTAACATTTTCCCTCCATCGCTCCTTGTGCGGCCCTTAACTTGCTCTCGAGCTTCTTTGTTAACCTGTGTAGTGAGATGATTGCGGACCGTCACGTTTGTTGACGTGCGGTGCGGTGAAGGATGGAGCCGTAGACGTTTAGGTTTGAAGATAACATATATTAGAACTAAGCACTCTGTAAAACACTATACAAACAGCACGACGCACACACCACACAGTGACGAAAGTACATATAACCCATGCATGCGAAGTCCCTACGCTACAAGGTTCTTGCTCACGTTCTCGTCGTCTTCAGTAGAAGGAGACCGTGGTGGGACGACTTGGTCGCTGAGCAAGGCGTAGTGGGTCGACTTGCCGCGATGCTGGGTTAGCGGTGGCGGCGGCTCAAACGTTGAGGATCGGCATGCGATCAGACGACCAGGAACAGTACTAGCCGGGAACAGTCTAGCGGGCAGGTAGTCGCCGCACAGGTCACCGACATCCGCAGGAACGCAACTGGTCAGGAGGTTGCCCAGCGGTTCACCCGAGCAACCCTCTCGAACCCTGGCTCTTCGAACGCCGTCTCCAACGCCTCTGCTGCGCTCGTGCCCTTCTACCTCTTCTTTTTTTTTTCTCCGCCGCGCCACCTCGTGCTCTCTCTCTTCTTTCCGCGACGCGCCGCACATGTAGTCAATGTCGTCGTCGTCGTCGTTTCACCACAACCTGATAGTTTCTCCCCCATATGTTAGCACCGATAGAATGCAATGATTGTACACTTTTCTTTTCAACGACAGTGGTATGCTCCCAGTCAGGATTTGGCAATGCCTGCCGTATGCACTCCAACCCAATTTTATTCTTCTGTAAAATTCTTTCTCATTATCAAGGTCCCCTGTGAGTAATTGACCTAGATAAATGTACTCCTTTACAGACTCTAGAGGCTTACTGGCGATCCTGAATTCTTGTTCTCTTGTCAGGCTATTTAAGATTAGCTTTGTATTCTGCATGTTAACCTTCAACCCCACTCTTACACTTTCTCGGTTAAGGGCCCCATTCATTAGCTGCGATTCGTTCCCATTGTTGCTGAATCGCACAATGTCATCTGCAAACCAAAGGTTATGGAGACTTCGCATTTCATCCTCACTCCTAAGCCTTCCCAGTCTAAGAGCTTGAATACTTATCCTAAGGATGCATTGGCCAGATTGTGTCTCCTTGCCTGACCCCTTTCTTGATAGGTGTCTTTTTATTTTTCTTGTGGTGAACCAATGTTGCTGTGCAATCCTTACATATTTTTGACAAGATATTCACGTATGCCTACTGTACTCCTTGATTCGCAGTGTCTCCATGACTGCTGGTATCTCTACTGAATTAAATGCTTTTTCATATTCTATGAAAGCCATATAGAGAGGTTGATTGTATTCTGCAGATTTCGCTATTACCTGATTGATGACGTGGATATGATCCATCGTAGAATATCCCTTCCTGAAGCCTGCCTGTTCTCTTGGCTGGCTGAAGGCAAGTGTTGCCGTGATTCTATTCGAGATTATCTTGTAGAATATTTTTATATAATACTGAAAGCAAGCTAATGAGTCTATAATTATATGTATATATATATATATATATATATATATTGTGCAATAAAAACACTTGCATGTAGTGGGGTACTGTGTTTAGCCTACTGATGCGGTGGACAAAGATTAAACATAATCGCAAACTGCAGACACGGATCACTCATATAACAAAGCAAGCAGAAGAATACGGAGATAAACTCAGCAGACAGAACTGGCATAAGCTGTGCGACCAATTTCAAGGCACACTCAGCACAAAGAAGACCTGGCATATACTGCGAGCCCTTCTAGCTACCACCAAAACCAAGACCTGATAAAGACATGACCTCAAGAATATAATTCACTCCCATCCAGGAACTGAGAAACAAATTTTGGAAGAAATCAAGCGTAAACTTGTCGGAGACAATGCCCCTAAGGTCTCGGATCCCCGACCGTACAAAGGCGAACAAAACCTGAACCTGGACAGCCCTTTTACGCTTCCTGAAGTCCACGCCGCTCTTGCCAAATTGACCCGTAACATGTCGCCAGGAAATGAGAAGGTGACAAATACGATCCTACGAAACCTCCCAGACAAGTCCCTAAATGGACTCCTGGACTACATGAATAACTGCTGGAAGGAAGGTATGCTCCCGGCAGAATGGAAGCACGCAGAAGTCATTATGATTCCAAAACCCAACACGCCACTACAAATCAGCAACCTACGGCCCATCTCCCTCACTTCCTGCGCTGGAAAGCTTCTCGAACACATGGTTCACTATCGCCTCACCACATACCTCTAAGACTCAGGACTCATGCCTGAAACAATGTTTGGCTTCCGACAGCTCCTCTCAGCACAAGATATACTCTTACAGCTCAAGGAAGACCTCTTGCACTACATAGAACGCCACAAAAAGTTCTCTGTTTTAGCAATAGATGTAAAAGGAGCCTTCGATAATGTGAAGCATCATGAAATCCTCCAGAATCTCCTAGACACAAACTGCGGAATCCGGACCTACCAATACGTACAGGACTTTCTCGAGGATAGCATGGCTACGGTAGGCATCGGCAACATCCGAAGCGACAAATTCGAAATGCCCAACAAAGCCACGCCACAAGGGTCAGTCATTTCACCTTTGTTGTTCAACCTCGCTATGATTAAGCTCCCGCAACAACTCGATGACATCGAAGGTTGAAGCCATGGAATATACGCCGACGATATAACGTTATGGACAAAAGTGTCGACAACCGGCGGACAGCAAACTACCCTCCAAGAGGCAATCGATCTGATAGAACAGCACCTCTCATGATGCGGTATCCAGTGCGCCCCCTAAAAGTCACAGCCACTTATACTCAAGGCAAGGACCCTGGTAGACCACCAGCCTACGTCGCACCAGATCCCAACGTCACACTCAATGGAATCGATATACCTCAAGTTGACTCCCTCCGCGTCCTTGGCTTCACACTACATAAAGACGGTTCTGGCTCAGCTACACTTCCGAAGCTTCAGAAGACCCTAACACAAGTAACCCATCTCATTAGGCGTATAACCACCCAAACAAGAGGACTTAAAGAGCAAAAAACCGTCCAAATTATCCGAGCACTACTTATAAGCAGGATCACATATGGTACCCCATATCAGCTCCTCAAGAAAGCTGAAATTGAAAAACTCAACATCGTCATCTCAAAGGCAATCAAGAGCGCACCAGGACTTCCTAGTATGACCTCAACCACGACACTACTTAAACTTGGCCTCCACAATACCTGGGAAGAAATGAGTGAAGCGCAGAGGACCAGCCAGCTCGAACGCCTTAAGCTGACGCAAACAGGAAGAGCAGTACTTCGCAAACTCGCATACAGCGAAAACATTATAGCAGACTCAGACGTGAAAGCCGGATTTCCGCCATTTTTCCGTGACTCTATCTCAGTCGCTCCAGTACCTCGGAACATGCATGCAACACTCGACGAATACAGAAGACAAGCAAGAGTTCGAGCGCTAAGCAACAAATACTCAAGGAACCCGAACACGAGATATACAGATGCGGCAAAATACCCAGGTAGAAGAGCCTACGCAATTACCGTGGCCAACAACAACGGGAATGAGCTAGTCGCTGCCACCATACCAGCCAGAAATCCAGAAACGGCGGAGGAAGTGGCCATCATCCTCGGCATCGCCACATGCAAGGACACAGCAATAATCTTGAGCGACTCGCAAACGGCATGTAGAAACTTAAAAAAAGGCCTAATCTCTGCCACAGCCATGAAAATTCTAAAAGAGCTAACAAGACGCCAAGAACTACCCGAAACCTACGTCGTATGGACCTCAGGCCACGAACACCTGGCAGGAAACGAAGCAGCAGATGCTGTCTCCCGAGAGCATACCAGCCGGGATTTCCTGCCGCACGGGATCCGGAAATCAGTGAGGGTGGAGGCCATTCCCACCAACTACGCCGTAATACTGCAACATTACCGACTCGAAAGAAGACAATATCCTTTACCACATACAAAATTAAGCAAGGAAGAAGCCACCGCCCTCCGCAGACTAAAACGAATACATAGGTCCAGAGAATTATCATCCACCGGATGCACCCCACTAAATTATCATACCTATGCCGGTATTGTGATGTACCAGACACCTGGTACATCACTTGGTGTTGGTGTGGCCACTCCTCGAGAAAAACAGTCAAGACGATGCCTCAGAAATGATACAAGCCACCGAAGAAACGTGGGAGGCAATGTTAACGGCACAGAGCCTGGTGGATCAGCGAAGTCTGGTGGACCGAGCCCGGGCTGCGGCATTAGCCAACGGCTTTCTGGACTAAGAGAGCCGCCCACCTAGGGCGAAGAAAGAACGCTTTCTCGCTGTTTCTAACAATAAACGTTCATTCCTCCTCTTCCTACTCTCGCTTCTAGTCTCATCATTGCAGTAATAATTGACTGGACACGACTGAGGCAAACGCACTGATTTTTGAAACCACGCATTTCAAAGTTGCTTCAACGGAATGCTGTGAAATAAAAAGAAAGCCGACAGCGAGAAACGCTTTTAATGGCTTTTGACAATACGAAATCAAAATAGGTTTCAAAGTACGAAATGTTGATTCAATGCCACTCACTTGTGAGCCTCAAGAAAACCCCATTACACACATGCCTACCACTCTTCAAACAATAGAAGTGATGAAAGAAAATATCTCCTAATGTCCGTCAGTAAATAATAATTACTTCTTGATTAATACAAATTTGCGCGAAATGTTTGGTAAAATTGGTTGCTATATTGTTATGCTGTCTGTGTCGAGGAATATCTACATCACAATGATATTAAACATATGGTAAGACGACGCTCGGGGCGAATGCAGAGCCCTTGTACTTCAACGCAGCGCGAGCCAGTCAACGATCTCCAACCCGAAAAATTGTGATGATGATTATGAGGATAGATATATACAGATGAAGGCGATGATGAACTGCAGAGTTAGCGCTCACAGTATATCGACATGATAAATTATGTAGTAGACTGACTAGAAAATATCCATTTCGAGGAAATAGTTTTATTATGCTAGACAGTAAAACAATTATTATTACAGAGATTTCCTGTTTTCTGCGTCCTGTACAAATACAAAGAAGTGTCTCTTATTTTTTTTTCCAGAAATTGCTACCGCAAGAAGGGAAGGAAAAAGGATTTATTGTACGGGCAAGATGTTTCAATATGAATAAATCTAATTACAGGATATGCCATGCTCAGATATCACTCTAGGGTTTCATTATTCAATTAACATACCATAGACAGACGAATAAAGCCGATGGATGTTAACTGTGTATCTCTAAGACGACGCCTAATTCCGCTTCTTATATCACTCCAGTTGACTGGTGTCTATGAGTAATGATGGTCATAGTGTATTAGGGAAAGAATGCGCATACCAGGCCCTTTCTAACGTTCTTGATATTTTCAAGAGGGAGGGTAACTTTCAGCATTCATCATTGCCAACTGAATTGGCAGTAAGGTGCACGATAACTGACTTGGAGTTTCAGTATCCAGGATCGCAATATAACAATGGAAAGAAAAGGCAAAATGAGCGTTAACATACATATTCTGAATATATTATTAAGCAGTTTTAATATCTCCTTTTCAATGCTTATTATTTTCATAAAAAAATACCCATAGATCATACTCTTCATTTTTTTCGCCCCAATAGCGATTTTGTTATAGAACCCATAGAAACCGTAGAATCAGCAAAAGCAAACCCCAAACGAACAAACCAAGTTTGTTGAGTGCTGCAAAAAGTAGCCTCACGTGGGCTTTTCCTGTATTGTTTCTTGGCATGAAACAAACTTGCTCTGTTGTGTAGGCGCGTAAATAACAAAGAGGCTTGCATCATTATTTGTGAAAAAAAAGACGCATCCAATAAACGCAGGTAGAGCACAAAGGTGCAGTTGTATAATAAATACCACTATCCTGTAGTATGCGCTACGATCAGCAAAACAGGCCAATGTATTGATGACCAGCTTTCTGACCAGCTCAATTTGATGGGGACGTCATTTGGCAGTCATCGGGTAGTGCAGTGCTCACTTGCATCATTTCGTTTGAAAACTATATGACCGGGCAATATATAACGACCATAGGGGTTGGAGATATTTGTGAGGCTTTCAATAAACGTATGACGGGGAACCTGTGAGTTGGCTTCGTATTCAGAGGATAATTAGATTGCGAGACTGCTCATTTATTATTCTAAAAGAAGTACCATGCTAGCCATGTGCCCCTTCTTGCAGTTGTGCGAGCAACCTACATTGCAGGTTTATCTTATCTCCCTAGTTCGCCTCTCGCTTTATATTGCTATTGCAAGCAGTAAAATTGGATGGTTGTTAATAGTGTTTTGTCCTCTCACCTCCTTAACTTTCTTATGAATTGTGCTCTAAATATGGCTCATTCTTGGTGAAAGAGTGATACCTTAAGGCATAAACCAGCTCCATGACAGTTTGCCACTAAGGAGTGTAAGCGTCCTCTGAAAAAATGTCCATGAGAATTACTGCAAAGAGATCAGGTTAAGAAAGAACATGAGTGTATCTATCACCAAGGATAACTCTTGTGTGTTCATCCTTTACATATTTCTCAAACCCCAAAACTGATACTGAGATGCGAGCTCTCCATGTCAAAATACCTTGTCAATTAAGCGAATCACACTGGTACCTGGATATTGTGGGACCAACTCATATGTCGAGATCAGCACTGATCAGCAACACAACTCAGCCTGCTTCCAGTTTCTCTACAGGCCCAGCCACACATGCATTGAAACAAGTGAGCTTAGTGTCACGAGAGTACAATATAAAAAGTGACATTGTGAACAACGAAGCAATCCTTCTCAGGTATAAATAGTATCCCATAGAAAGCTTCACTTTCTATGGGATTCGATAACAAAGCCTGCAATATCATAAAATTTTTGAGTAATCTGTGCAAAATGGGTAAATGAAGGTCTCTTTTTTCTGCCTCCCTCCTCCCCCTCGTGCATAGCCGTTGGTATTGGTAAGTAAACTGCGCAATATAGGAACATAGTGTAAACAAAGGTGGTTATTTGGTGGGCCAATTATGATACCATAGCACAACGTGCATCGCTAGAATTGTTTTATGTTTTTTTTGTGATGGTAGCCATCCTGCAGGCACTGCAGTGTTAAAGCACCCATTATCCTCACAGCATTACCCAATAGAGCTAAGCAATAAGTGTCCCCTCACTTTGAGTACAAAGCCTGCTAGATAAGAAAATGTATGAGCCACCTATGCAAAAAGATTAATTGAAAGTTCCTTTTTTTTGTCTCCCTCCTCCTCCTCGTGCATAGCCGGTAAGTAAACTCCTCAATACGACCACATAGTTTAAACAAAGGTGCTTATTGAGTGGGCCAATTATGATACCATTGCACGACGTGCATCCTTACGGTTGTTTTATGGTGCTTGTCAATGCTGGCCATCCTGTAGGCACTGCAGTGTGAAAGCACCCATAAGCCTAACAGCATTACCCAATAGGGCTAACCAATAAGAGTCCCCAGCAGCACAACCTAGCATGTTTGTCCCGAGGCTTTCACAGCACTTGGAAAAATATCCTCCTATGGCTTCAGTTTTTTCAGCAGAATACACGCGTTCAGCATCTGCACAAGCTGGACGCAGCAGGGCACCATAGGAAATGCCACGATAGCTTACTACCCAATTCCTCTTTTAAGACAATGCTGACAAGTTGAGTACCATGTGTAGAACGAAGCTTATTGTTTTAGAATCAAGTAAGGCTCCCTTTTCATACATGCGAAAATGATGAGCACTACTACTGACATAGGGGAATTTTTTAGATAAGCACACCACGCGCAAGAGCGAAAGCTTTGGCAAGTGGCGAACAGTTTATTTTTATGGTGTTCATAGAACACACACACCAAAAAGTAAGCAACAGACAGACAGTGAAAATCATCTGTCCTCTTTCCCACTGTGTGCCCCTTATTTCCTTGGAATGTGTGCGCTGTGAATGGCACCATCTGCCTGTCCGTTACCTCTTTAGCATGTGTGCACTCTGAATAGCATGGACATGATCATACAAACCAGATAATGCTACGATTGCTGCAAAGAACATTCCCTCCGATGAAGCACATAATTAAGCAGCTTAATTTTCAACCGATATCCCAAGCCTGTCACTACGATGAAAAAAGATTACTCAAGTTGCTTCCCAAGAGAACAGTTTGCTTTTAAAGAACATATAGTTACACTTATTCTTTTTCGGCAAATTAGATGCTTATGCAGTATTGTGAAAATGTGGCATCATTGAAATCTGCCTAATATGTGTGTAATAAATAGGCATACAGTCAGCTACATAGATGAGGCTAGATTTGAATCTGCCACAGTCAAAAAGGTATATCAATCTTTCCATGATTGTTGAGGTAAAAAAAGTCGGTGACACATTCCTGACACACTGTACATGTATTGGAGAATACTGTTTTTCTGCTGCAATTGTTTACCAGAGCTCAAGTGAACACAGTATGATGTATTTACTGCAGGACATTTGAAATAGATCCTGTTTATGACTTTTTAGCGACTGAGGAAATGTGGAACAAGTGCAGTGACGTCTCTGTGCACCTGAAAGACCGTACTGGTGATTGCATGGCAACCAAAACTGCTGACGTGGAAAATAACTTTCGGGAAGCATGGCCTCATGCCACATAATACATACCAAACTATAGGATGACACTATAAAGAAAAATAATTGTTTTAGCTAATAATATTTTAGGAAATTACTCTTTCGCAATACCAGGAAACAATTATCAGTTTCACCGGGAATGCAAAGCATCGATTGCGATAGCAAATTGGCAGAGAACCATACGTTGTAAGGATAGTACTTTTATCAGCCGTATCGACTGGTACACATTCGCTTGCCAACTGAATTAACAAGCGAAGTGTCAGCGCGCACAACAAACACGACCGCGGACACTCGCTGTCAGAACGCTGACGTGAGGAAATGTGGCAACAGCAGCGTGCGAAGTGACCTCCGTGACGTTGTCTATCGCTTGAACGCAAACTGAGCGCCGAGAATAGACAGCACGCACAAAGCTAGGAGCCGCCCACGCAACTAGACTTTGCCCCCACGCTCATCGCTCTCAAAACATGGCAGCGCGACCACGCGCCGCCGCTACCTGCACAGTTGCAGCCGTAGTAAAATGCCGCCCCCCCTCCCTCCCCTTTTCCCGATGCCTCGCTACGTTGCGTGTCTCGAAGCCGCCGCCCTAAATGGAGCAAGACGTCTTTTTCTTGTTCTCTTGTGCCGCTTTTGAACTCCTCCCACGACCGCGCTTTTGAGCGTAGCCCTTATTAGGGCTCACAAAGGAGTGATGCTTTAACTGAGTAAATTGTGTAGGTAGGCGGCTAGATTCAACATGTAGCCCTTCGAGCCCAACACCTTTACGATGGGTGATCAACCGGACGGCGAGTCTGGTTTCGCAGCCAGCGGCACCCCCGGCTGCTCGCGGAACATGGAGGCCCTCCTGCAAGCCTTCCAAAGCCTTTTTACCCAGGACGAGCAGTCACCCAAAAGCATCGTCAAAGAACCGCAAAGCCGGAAAAAAGAAGCGCGCAACCAAGCGCCTTCCCACCTAAGGACTACGTTCAAGCACATCGGCCCCTGTGACGGCCCGAAAAGGCAAAGGCCGCAAGGTCGCCGCAGCCTCCCAGGACGCTGCAGCTTCCCAGGACGCTGCAGCTTCCCAGGACGCTGCAGCTTTCCCAGACGCATCACTGAGCAGCTACATCCGGCAAACGAACGAGAACCCAACCGGTTCTCTCGTGCATGGTGACGTCTCGCCTCCAGAACACGCGCAGCATATGTTGACAACGCACCCCCTACCACCTGCCTGACACAGTAGCCGACAGTGCGACCGATGACAAGAACCCGCCTACAAGTGCGCTCTCCGGTCCCCCCACCTCAACTGCTCCCTCGAGCCCTTCAGGGAGCTCTCCGGGCAGTCGAGCCACGGAGACCACCACCTCCTCTCCGGCTGGCGCCCGCTCTCCCTTCCCGGCGGATGACGTGGCCGCCGACCTCCCGGAGAAAAAAAAAACACTGCCGGTAACCCCCCCCCACCCCCCCCCCGACAGGTCACGTGGTACCCAATCTCTCGGAGAGAGACAAACCCCTCGGGCAAGCCCCTCCCGCGGCGGGGAAAGCCGGCGCTAGACCGAGTATGTCCAAGCGCCGGCTCCGGCGCGGGCCTTTTATTGCAATAGCACTTATATGGACACTTCAGCCGGATTTCTGCCATCGCCGTCATCGTCGCCGTGAGGTTCTGTATAAAGTCCAAAGGCAATAAAATCGTCGCGAACGCACGGCGGAAATCAAATGCGATGTCGCGCGAAACGCCCTGGGGGTATGGGAGGGAGGGACGCGGGGCGACGCTGTGCTTCGGCACCAAAGGCGTATGTTGCAACCAGGCCCAAGGGGAACTTGCCACTCAATCTCATCAGAAAGAGGTTCATCATCAAGCCACTGCCAAAGAACATGCTGGCAGGTCATCACGACGGCAGACGGAAAGCAAGAGCTCAAGCCCAGCATAAAACCCACGGGTCCAACTCCGAAGCAGCATACGTCGAAGCTGCTCAATATTCCATGCCACATAACACGTACGCAATAAGCGTAATTAGCCTCCCCAAGATCATCAACAACAGCGACAACAACCAATTTACGCCCCGAGCAACACCAATAGGGACGGCCTGTTCTGTGCGTGCTCTTAACTCGGCGGAGGCAGAAGAGGCGACCATTGCCCTTGCTGCAGAAGCCGGATTTTCAACTATAATCAGTGACTCAAAGACCGCCTTACCCAACTTTGCACGTGGAATCGTGGCCCCAGCCACGCTACCAATACTGCATCCCCTACTCTCCCCTAAACAACAAGATGGTGAAGAAGAACCCACCCCAATTGAATTGATATGATGTCCTGGCTCACGCAGGGAAACCGGGGAACGAGGCGGCCCACCAGCGTGCTAGAGGATTCATCAGCCGAGCGGTGGGTCCCGTCTCTGACCCAGGGGACCTGGTCAGTGAGCCACTGACCACATACCACGATATTGCCCAATACTACCGCCCCGCAAGACGGACAAAACCCCAACTCATCCCAAGCTCACTAAGGGACAAGAAGTCACCTGGCGCCGACTCCAAACGCACTCCTTTCCCAGCCCACAAATATACGCACACTTTCACCCTGACTTGACAGACCCACATTGCTCATTATGTGGGTCCATAGCCTCCCTAAATCATAATCTCTGGGACTGCAGAGAAGATCCCCCCCCCCCCCACCAGATCTCCTGGCCGCTCCCTCGCCTGAAGCGTGGGAAGTGATACTTATGAACCCGAACCTGGAGGTTCAACTTCGGGCCATCAAATTAGCCGAGGAGGTGTCTGTGAGGCATCACCTGGTAGCCACCCCTCACTAAGCCAAATTAGCAAAATAAAGTTCTTTCCTCCTCTTCCTCCCACGGGGGGGGGGGAGATTTGAGGCGCCGCTTCTACTCTGCCAACAACTGCACCCGTACTTTGCCCGACTGTGGTAGTCGCCCGCACCGTCTCTTATCTCCACACGGCTCTGACCTTTGTTCGCGCTGTGCATTCGCCGCTCAGTTTCTGTCGAAGCGACATACCGCACGAACCTTCGCCCGCTGCGGCGGCTGCGCTTGCTGCCAGCGTTTTGACCGTCGTTGTCTGCGGCCCACGGTGTTAGACGTAGCTGCGGCCATTCAGTGTGATCTAGTCATATTTGCTTGTGCGCGCTTACACCACGCTTGTTAACTCAGTTAGTAAGCGAATATGTCCAAGTTTATGCAGCCCATAAAACTACTATCCCTACTCCGAATACCTCTCAAAGTAGTAAATTTGCTACCGCAATTGATGCTTCGCCTTTCGGGCGAAACTGCGACATTTTTCTGTGAACTGCCACGCCGTGCCGCTGCTGCTTCGGACCCGTGGGCTTTTCGCGTTGCGAAGCGCGCTGGAAACGATGGTCGTCTGCTACACGCTGTAGTTTCTTGCGTTCAGTTTCCACGCAAAGCACTTAAAGTGTATTTAACTTCAACAGTGTGGTGCTGCATTAAGCTTACCCATCCATCAGCGTTGTCTTTGTGCTTGGGCAGCAAGAGAATGCAAAAACTAACGCGTCAAACTCATCAGCGCGGACTAGCACCTGTGCTAGAGTTCAGGAGCGGTAATGCAGTAACTAACGATATTCGCATGGGTACGCGGGCAATAGCATCATTCTTGCAAGAATAAGAGTAACGAAAACAGTAAATTACTCGCGAAGTCAAGTGAAATACTTCCGCGCGTGCAGTGACCGCTTCACTCACCGCTACGTGCTTTTCACTCACGGTCAGTCGTGAATTTATTTATTCATGAATTTTTAGCCTCGACAATACTTTATTAGGAACAGAGCACAGTGAGAAGCTGTAAGGGAAACAAGATAAGGAGCAGAGACCGCCCTAACGCCGCAATATTATTGGCTTATTTCGCTTCAGAGATAGCGTACGCTAACAATTCTTGCTTTACGCTATCTCTTCAACACAAACTTCGCGCACGATGTACCTTAAGGTTCACCGTGAGGGAAGCTTGTTTTAAATTCGGACATTCGAAAGAAAAGCCATTCCAGCCAATAGGTAAAGAAACATAAAAAAGGTGAACAAATACATATTTTTCTACATTGAAATGAATAGATAGCTACTACTGGCCTATCCATTTACTCATTTGCTATGCAAAAAGTATTGCTGGAATAGCCTCGTTTTAATGATCCATCAATTCTCTCGGAAATTACCAAAATGTAACTTCTCATGATATCATAGTTATTGCTTAGCGTGTGATTTTTTACTTAAACTAACAAGCATTCATGGCGCGTGACGATGTTTGCGCATGAATTATGTTGAGTGGGCAATCTTCTTGAAGCTTACTGTCTTTGGTGCACGAGAAGTATACCAATTGATTCTGCATATCCCTAAAATGGGTATACATTAAGTACATTAAGTACATTAAGTATACATCAAGTAAAACATTAAATTTTTATGTTCTGGTGATTAGTAGCATTACGTAACTACAAGTACGTAATTATTCATGAGTAAGTATATTTGCTGTGTACGAACCAGGGAGCATACGCAATAAATATTCCTAAAGTTACTTACATGGTAAAATTCTCTTAGTGTGTGCGCTCTCGCAACACAAGGAGGCGAAAGACGAGTTGCACATCCGTAATGCATCACGTTCCTTTCCTAACGTACGTTCGTAATTATGAAATGAGGCGTACGTACACAATGTTGCACTGTTAGCGTTTCACATATTTTGGTTTGTATTGTGTTTTCCCGTCGTATATTTCTCGCGTACCGTTTACCTACACGCCATGGTGGCTTAGTGGTTTTGGTAAGTTGGACTGCTAAGCTCGAGGAAGTGGGTTCAATGCTCGTCCATGGCGGCTTACATTTCGATGGAGGCGACATGCTTAAAACACCCGTGTACATAAATATAGATGCACGTTAAAGAACCCCAGGCAGTTGAAATTACCGGAGGCCGCCAAGACAGCGTCTGTCATAGCCATATTGTGATTTTTGGATGTAAAATCCCTAAAATTATCATTAATATGATAGCCCTTTACCTGTGCTCTCAGTTCATGATATATGTGTAAGTTCGACACGTTGTGACCGAAATTGGCATTCAACACGCTCTTGTCATCACACCCACACCATCAGAGGGATTTCTAAACGAAAATGTGGGTTTGCACCACCCGCCATATTGCTGTCGTTAATCGCGACGTGAATGCAAGTATGCCAAGTTACTAAAGCCATGACCCATCAATCATTTTAGCCACGCATTTCTGTCTTTCCACACTATACTGTGGTATATAGAGGGTGTTTCAACGAACACTTTCAAAAATTCTTAAAGGTTGCCCGTGGCGGATAGCACAAATCTAGTTCATGAGCTGGTCTACTCGAAGAGGTGGACGTTACTAGCACAATAAATTGAAATGCATAATCGAGCAATTAACCTCAATTCACAAATTAGGTGTTTAACTCATTACCTGATGGCCCATATTGCAATTTACAAATTGCAGCAGTGGAGTTCGCAAGGCGGCACTTGGAACGGATTCTCGGGATGACACCAGTTTCGAGATATTAATTCCCGAACTTTGCGGAGAAATGCATTGGCGTTCCAGTTAGGTTCTTAACAAAACGTCGCTTTATGCATTGAAGCAAAAAATTTACTGGAACGCCAATGCATTTCTCCGCAAAGTTCGGGAATTAATATATCGAAACTGGTGTCATCCTGAGAATTAATTCTAAGTGGATTCGCCTTGCGAACTCCACGGCTACAATTTGTAAATAGCAATATGGGCCTTCAGGTGATTAGTTAAAGACCTATTTGTGATTTTTGTAAATTGGTCTTTTATGCATTTCAATTTTTTGTGCAAGATATGTCCACCTCTTCGAGTAGACCAGCTCATTAACTAGAATTGGGCTGTCTGCCACAGGCAACCATAAATAAATTTTGAAAGTGTTCGCTGAAACACCCTGTATACCAAGTGAACGAGACGCCAGATTTACGCGGTGTCTATTTATTTTTGATACCGCGGCCCCGCCAACGGACACCTTCCGCTTCCCAAGAGCCACTTAAGGAGTTCGCTTTAATACAGAAACAGCAGAGCGCGGGAGGCAGTCTTGTAAAACAAATCGAATGCATGAAATAAAAGAAAGGAAACGATAGGGTGTAGAAGCGTTAGTATGAGCTAGCCATATCTGCCACGTTCTCCTGGTTATCATCGCGATGTCCAGCTTATTCTCTTCTGCAGCACGTTTACGGTGCTTAGTCCACACATAACTAAATTAAGTAAGCGCGCGGAATGCGTTAACGTTTCACATGCTGCGACTGGAGCGAAAAAAATCGTTGCGATCGCATGCGTCGCAATCCCATTTTTTTAGGGCTCATTCACATGAATGCGATTTCAACACTGCGACTGGTGCAACGCCCAGGGTTGCTTGCTGCCTGGTTTTGTCGCACACGCAGCATAATTCCTTTATAGTATTGAAAAAGACGGACGCGTTATAATATAATCAACCTCTTTTTATTAGGACCAAATATTACGTGCATTTTGTAATTTAAGAACGCTTCAAAGTTTAATTTGTTTTGGAGTGCGCAACAGCGGTTTATGAAGTTCAATACTAGGAGAAATGGCGGATGTAAACAGCTGTTCGCAGGTGGTCGTCCAGCGCTGTGTGCTGTCTCGTGTGTGTTTTATGCCCGTGTCGTTCTTCCTGCGGTACAACAAATTACAAGAGGACCTATAAACAAGCCCGTATAGCTGTTGTCATCGCATATGCAGTATTCGGAATTCGGCTGCAGTGAAGTCATCATGTCAACGCAGAGACCCTCGAGCTACCCGTCCTTAACGTCAGCTTCTGAAAAAAGGATGTGTGCGTATTGCTCGTGATTGCGCATGAGTGGTTTCTGCTCCTAGCAATATTCTTGCCCCAAACTTAGCAGGAAGCACGAACCCAAAAGCTCACGTCTGCCCCTGAAGGAAGCCGCAAATGATTTGTGTGTAATTACTGAACGTGCAATGGAATTTGTGTTGTGAACGTTAATCTTAGCGCCAGCCTGGCTCGGTAGTCTTTGCGCGTGTGCTGTAATTATTCATACAAGTGCTCTCTGAGTATTTCGAAATGCGTAAAAGCCGACACCACATTTTTTTAGGAGCTGCGGTCACTTGTGTACGTAGTATCCTATCATTTTAACAGACATGGGCGTCGTCTACTTTTTCGTCCTGTTTCTAGCACAGTTAGTGTGCTCTGAATCTGTATCAAGAAGCTTAAGTTACAGTACATACTGCAGTACATAGCGCAGCCGCGTAGCCCCCCGGCTAACATTAAAATACCTTGTTAGGAGTACGTTTGTTTGTTTAATAACAAAATCAAACAATAAAATTTTGCATTCATAGTGGCAAGTGGAAAGTAAGAATGTATCGAAACTATCCGCTAATAGCATACGTGTGCTGCTACTTGCTTCAGCACATTTTAAAAGTGAGGCTGAGAACCCCAGATAACCAAAAACATATGCAACTGGAGCACGTGCTATGGTTCCTTTCCTGGAAATGAAAGCCAGCATCTCAGTCTGTTAACCTAGTCATGTACTTAACCTATATTAGACCAATGTTAGATATTGCTAATTAGAGACATTTCAAACTAAATTTGACCAAAATAAGAAAGCGAAAGGAAAGCGTCAAGGTACAATCTAGTGTGGTATTCCTGAACCGACTGTATTAGCAAAACTTCATGCCTCTCTGAATTGCCCGCAATGACCCAATGCTAAAAGCAGAGGAAGCTGACTCCCTTTCTTTAAAAGCTGCTGGAATGCCAATAACAGACTACATATGTTCTGAAGGAAAGTGAGGGGCACTGAGAATATCTCTAAGCTTTTGTATGAGCTTTCACCTTGAACGAGAAGAGTGGAATAAAAATATTTACCTTTGCAAGCCTCAGAATCCAAATATTCTCAACATTTTCAAGAGCCATATTAAATTTTTGAGATATAGACAATAAACAGTGTGCTGACGTACAAGTACACACTGAACACACTTGGTTTGCGTGGTTGCGTGGCCAGCTGCGAATGCAAAAGCGTCCATAGCTGCTACCTCGATGTATCTGCTAGGTTGCACGTGTGTTTCTCCTATAGCCCATGTGCCTGGCAATGAGAATCCCATTGCAGCGTAGTCCCTTTGCAACGTAGTCCCACGTAGTCCTAGTGCAGCATTGGCCTGTGCTTTTTCTTTTTTTTTCAATAGGTGGCGGCTAGCTGATTCCATCAGTTTATGTATTTATCATTTGTGTACATCTAATGTGCATGTGTTTGTATCATGTTCTGAATGTTATACGTGCAGTAATTCAAGCATCCTTTTTTTATTACAATGCACCACAGTCATTTATTCAACTTTGTGTTGAAATGTACAAAATGTGGCCACCCAGTAATGGCCAGCACAGCCAGCAGGATTGGCAAGAAGTATGATGCAGATCCAATGCACTTGCTTGAATAGACATGAGGCAAAGCTTTCACACAACGGTCAGTTAAACTCTATAGAAAACTAAATGCAGTGTGTACAGTTGTCCTTATTTCACCCGATGCAACAGGTACTCATATGCAATGCTTGCTTATTCACCGCACAGGTCACATAATGCAATGTATACAAACCAGGGTGAACTCACTCAAGCGTCGATTAACTAAGACTTCGAACTAACCATGAGTCTGAGTTCGTGTGAGCCTGACTGAGTAGAATTTTGGCGAATAAGAGTAAGAGCAAGCTCGGTAGAGTGAACTTTTAGTGAATATTTTCATGTGGTAGTCAGGGAAAGCTGATCTGAGTATAATTTTGATGAATATGAGTAAAAGCAAGCTCGGAAAGTAGATTTTTGGTGAATATGATTCGGTGCAAGCTCGCCTGAGTAGAATTTTTATGAATATAGGTCAGAGCAAGCTCATCTGAGTATAATTTTCATGAATACGAGTAAAATCGATCTCGGCAAGTACATTTTGGGGGATAATAAGGACTCAGTGCAAGCTCGCCTGAGTAGAATTTGGTGAATATAAATGAGAGCAAGCTCAGTTGAGTAGAATTTCGGGTGAATATGAGTCAGAGCAAGCTCGGCTAAGTAGAGTTTCTGTGAATATGACTGGGTGCAAGCTTGCCTCAGTAGAATCTTTGAGAATATTAGTCAGGTCAAGCTCAGCCGAGTATAATTTTTGTATGTGTCGGAGCAAGCTCGGATAAGTAGAATTTTGGTGAATATGACTCTGAGCAAGCTCGACTGAGTAATGATGGGATAGGGTTATACTAGTTTATGCAGTAATACATGTAAGTGCCAACTCATCAGCAACATTGCCGACATCTTGATGGGCAATACCTATTGCCCCATGAAGAGTCTGCACACTTTGCGAGCTGTGGACATGCAAGACCCACCCACACTTGAAAAGATGCTATCATTCACACGAAGAAATGCAAGACTGACTTCACTGCACAATTTTTATCTGCTTTTGTTTAATGAGTTATCTACTGCTTATAAAAACCAGATGTCTGCCTGTTTTTCGAATTATTGCATGTGTTTTACAGGAAGTAGACACAGACAAGCAAGAAAAGGCGAGAATGTTTATAGCGAAGTAGTTTCTTAAAAGTACTGCGATATGTTACAACCAGCATAAACAAAAGTAACTCGATGCACTAAAGTCAGCGAAATATGCAATTACCTTTTTATGTGAGGGTTAATACAGATGCAGTAAGGATATAAAGTCTGCAACACACTGAAGGTTTATTCTTTTTTTTGCAGGAGAAAAATGATACATCAGAAAACTGAGAAAAAACTGTTTAAATATTGCTTCGAAAACAAATTGACAATACTGTTTATTCCCAGTCAAAACGTTACATATGCTATTGTAGAACATTCATTACAATATAGACTTTGCACGTTCGCTTTGCGAGCTTGATAAGCAGGCGCGTCTCGCAGCGGAAATAAGAGAACCAGAACCTTGGAATGAGATAATTCATTGGGGAAAATGCGCATGAAAGCTCAAACCAACTGACTGCAACTAAATGGTCGCGCGTATAGCGTAACCTATTGGCCGTAGCATTTGTCCCTAGTTGCATGTTCTTTAAATTGTTCTGTCCGTAAAAGCGTACCGCGCTAAAACTGTGGTGTTTTCGTATAACGCTAGTTGTCTTTACAACCAGAAAATTGGGACGACATCCGAAGGCCATGCCTTCCCGTGAGGGACACCTCGTAGTATTTATCAACTCGCAGCGCGTTTGAATAACAGAAAATAATGCAAAAGTACGTACTATCAGCACTCGAAGCCAACCTAAAAAAGGCGTCGCGTCATTAGCAACGTAGCGTGTCAACAAACGCATAGAAATCAAAGAACCGAATCTGACCTACGAGTTTTTATCTGCACTGTTCGCGTGTCGGTGCTGATAGTACGTAACGATTGCGCAATCCACGGCTCCATTCAATTAGTTCCACTGTTCGAGGCTTGTTGAGCCAAAATTTATAGACAAAAAGTATCTATAAACGTTGTGTTGAGCGACCGACGCAATTTCCAAAACAGACCGCGAAATAGCTCTCGGCGAAATTTCGACGGAAAATCGCAGCGATCGCTGCGACTTTGCGACGTTGGTCGCAGTCAAAAAATGGCACAGTTTCGCCCTAAGGGCGAAGCAATGAATGCGATAGCAACACAGCAATGTCATACGAAGTAAGGTGAGCGGCTTTGGTAGCAATATGAATTGTTGTAAACATGAGCTGATTAAGTAAGCAGGTGTGATGCGGCGTAAGTAGACCGACATGATGAGAGACTTGATGACCACGAGAAGGCGCGTGTGAAACGGTGGTGTTGATGAGAAGCGCTGCCCGTGGGCCGCGCGTGCGAAGGGACACACCTGAAGCGCTGCACTGCCGATCCGGGCAGCATTGCATGTGTAGCGCGCGTTGGAAAATGTGGTCCGACTATTACTAATTGTGGTGTGAGCGCGCACAAACAAACATGAATAGATCACACTGAATGACTGCAGACAACGACTCTCAAAACGCTTGCAGCAAGCGCATATAAGCCGCAGCGGGCGAAGGTACGTGCGGTCTATCGCTTCAACGGAAACTGAGCGGCAAATACACAGCGCATAAAGGTCAGAGCCGTGTGGAGATAAGAGACGGTGCGAGCGAGCGACGAGCGCGGTTGTTGGCAGAGTAGAAATGCGCCCCCCCCCCCCCGCTCCCTCCGGCGCTCGCTTCCCGCTTCCTTTCTTGCGCGTGGAAGATTGAGTGCGTTCGCTCTCCGTGACAGCGTGCGTCCCCGCACGCTTCCGCTCGGGCATATGGCGCGCGGCGAAGATTTTATCTATACGGAAACTCACGGCGACGGCGACGGCGACGCCGACGGCAGAAATCCGGTGGAAGTGTCCATATAATTGCTATCGCAATAAAATCACAAAATCGGCCCTGCGACTACGATTTTCGTCGCAGGCGACGGAAATCGCACCATGTGAAACGGCCTTTGCTCAAACAGCCGGGTAAGCGCGCACCAAGCGAGCTAGAAGGATATAGACACAATACCCGTATTCACAGCCGGCAAGCGCATTCTCTGTGCGGTGAGTCACTGCAGTATTACCTTGCGGTGACGTGGTACTTCATATACCCCAAATTATCGCGATGTTGGCTAATAGCAACCACAATATCGGGCTCGTAGCAGACGCCAGCCGCCTTGGCGCGACTTCCGCAGCGGAGAAAGCCCACGGGTCCGATAGGAACGCGGATGGCGCCGAGCTGGATGGACGCGTCGCGTCGAGCTCCCGCTTTTTGCTCAAATTGAGTGCGACGTTTGCGAAACCAGTGCCACCGCACCGCGGCATCACGTTTATGAAGATATATGCTTCATTTCAAGACCATTTTCGACCCTGTGAGTTCTTTTTGTGTACTTTCGCGAGAACTTTTGTGCCCGGGGCAGCCGCCACGTCGGCTAACCCTAACGTCGAGTAGGGCCTCGCTAACCCTAACGCCGTACCCGCCGACGAGTTCGCCGCTTGAACAAACGGCGGGGCTCCCGCCGGCACAGAGACTTCTACCCAAGTCTTGCCAACCGCACTACAATGCCTTACGAAGTCACCAGCCGAGAAATCGCCCCATCGGAGGTTTCCGTCAGCAACGGGTGGTGCGACATCGCCCCACGAAGAACGACCAAGCCTAACCTCAACGTCGCCACCAACGTGGCAGCCTACGGCGCCACAACGAAAGCATCCAAGCCCGTGTCGGCCCGTAAAGAAATCATCAAGGCAAGTAGGATGCCCTTACTCCCGCAAAACGAGACCAAAGTAGTAATTCGCATCCGCGGCGGACTGAACATCGCCAAAACCGGACACGTGGAAATTGTGCAGGCCATTCAAGAAGCAGCCGGACTCGAAACGACGCAGTGCGATGGGGACACGATTTGCCCCAACCTCAAACAGAACATCATGGTCGTGAGTTCCCCGTTACCCGAGAATGTCCACGGATATTTGAAAATTCAGAGCATCACCATCGGCGGACAGACGTACGAGGCATCCTCCTACCAGACTGCACCGGACGACACGTGCAAGGGAGTCATCCGCAACATTCCGCTCCACCACACGCAAGAAACGATAACCAGGTCTGTCGTCAACCCGAGAAACCCACTCGCACTGGCGGCGAAGCGCATTAAGGAAACCGGGACGGTGATTGTGGTCTTCGAAGGATATAAAGTTCCCAACCACGTGATGTACGGATGTGCATGGGTAGAGTGCTCGCTCTACAGGAAGCAGATCGCAATATGTCAGGCTTGCGGAAAACTGGGTCACCGAGCAGACGTATGCCCCGCACCTGAAAAGCAGACTTGCAGGGGCTGCGGCATTGCAGACCCCGGAGCTGATCACATTTGCGAAGAGGTCTCTTGCGCGTTGTGCGGCGACAAACACCCCACGGCCAGCAAGGAATGCAAGAACAGATACCAGGTCCCGTACGCGGTACGCAAGCGAAGAATCGAGAACAAGCAGGCAGCCATTGCGGCCAAGAAAATTCGAGATAAGGCGACTAGTCTCTTAAGGCACAACGGCGCAGATGCGGCGCAGTTGCCAGATGGACAGCGTGAGCACAGAGGACGCTCCAGATCCAGAGGGAGCTCGGGATCCCGATCGGCCAGCAGAGGTCGCAGGAGACGCTCCCGCACACCCGGGAGCCGAGACCGCTCCACCTCGGGGGTGCGCTTCGCACCCCCGGCGGGAGCCAACAGCTGGGCCCAGCGAGTCAAGGCGACAACGGGATTCCAGGCCTCCGCAACGGCGGGGACGATGCCCACAAACCGCGGGCCGCTGAGGGACCAATCTCAGGTGAGCTTGCAAGCACGGCCAGAGAATAATGTACACAAAGACATCTTAGAAAGAATCAAAGCACTCGAGCAAGAGAACGCTCAACTCAGACGCACAATGACAGAACTGGCTAACGAGAATAGATTGCTTAAAACGCAAACCAGCAAACCAAGCACACAGACACAGGATACGCACATGGACACTTCACCCAGTCCGACTCCCCCCAGCGTAGCGGAATCAGAAACGGCTAGTCAAACCCCACCCGCGGGCACACCAGCCACCAAGAAACGCAAGGCCAAGACCACGGAAGGTGACACGCCAGCCAATGACATAGACGGTAAATTGGACAAGATCCTTAGTACCCTAGGTCAACTCCAATTCGATGTCGAGTCGCTCAAGAAGGGTCACGACAGGCTAGTAGAGGTGGTCGACGGCCTAACGAGCAGGGTAGAAGTGATGGAGAAGGGCTTCGGCGCCAGGATCGAGGCTCTCGACAGAACCGTCTTTACTCACTCCACGGCACCTGTCAACCCCCCCGCCTACCCCATGGTCAGAAGGAACAGTGCAACAAGCGATATCGTTACACCCAAAACGGCGGTAAAGTCCGCAACCAAAGTGGAAAGCAAAAATGGAGAAGGCAAATAAGCGAGAACCAGCCGAAAGGCACCAAGCGCAAATTAGCAATCAAGGGAAGCTAATAATCTGGCAATGGAATTGTCGCGGTTTTCGCAGCAAGAAATCGGTCCTGCAACAACACATCAGACACACTACAGACAAGCCGGACATCATACTCATTCAAGAGACCAACACCGACACACCCACCCTTCCGGGATATGAAGCAATTGCTGTTCCACCCACAAAAGCCTGCAGCGGTGTAGCGACGTTTGTTAGTAACAGGCTCGCATGGGCCGAGATTGAGAGAAGTAATCCGGACAGCAAATGTGAGCACTTGCTCATCGAAGTGTTTCCCAAAGGCAAAAAGGCCAAGAGCATACTAGCACTCAACACATACAGTAGCCCGAACCACAAAACGCAAAGTTTCAGACGAATTTTGAAGAAGGCCAGGGACAAAGCCGGAGACAACCCGCTGATTACTGCAGGAGATTTCAACGCCCCAAACGTAGAATGGGGATATGGCGTCACCAGCGCCAAAGGCAGAAATCTTGCCACTGATGCGGAAGAGATGGGCCTCACCCTCATCACGTCGGCGCTCTACCCCACCAGGATGGGCAACTCGGTTTCGAGGGACACCACCCCAGACCTTACGTTCGTCCTCAACGTCGAGAGGGCCACCTGGCATAATACCGGTGAGGACCTCGGCAGCGACCATTACATTGTAGAAACGTCAATAGCAATCGCCTCGAAACCACTCCGAAAGTGGAGATACACGGATTGGGATGCGTGTATAGGATTGGATGCGGTACGAAATGAACGTACCGAAAAGCCCGCTACACTAGAACAGTGGACGCGCGAACTCAAGGAGGACGCCCTCAAGGCGACCAAAGAAATCGAAACGGACGTCCAGACAATCGGGATGGATGCTAAGCTCGCTCACATGCTGGAAGCAAAAAGATCCATATTGCAGAGATGGCGTACTCAGAGACTCAATAGAAGACTCAGGAAAAGATCGCACTGCTGAAAAAGGACATTGAGAATCACTGTGCGGTACTCTCCAACCAACAATGGGACGAAGTATGTGCAAGGGCCGATGGCAGCATGACATCGGGCAAAACCTGGAACCTGCTCAAACACCTTCTTAACAAGGGTCAAACCAAGAGCTCCCAGACCAAGGCGGCTGACAAGATAGCGAAACGCGACCTCAAAAACTCCAACGAGCAGGAATTTATGGCAAGACTTGCCGAAAGATACATGCCACTCTCGAGCAGCCACGAAAGCGACGCCGAAGCACCCGGTTCCCCGTACACGGGAGCGGACAACCCCGACCTCGACGAACCCTTCAACCTGGAAGAAATCAGGACCGTCCTTCAAAACCTTAACGGCACATCGGCCCCAGGTCCCGACGGTATTAGTAACAAGGCCCTTCGTAACTTGGACGAAGACTCCATCCGGTTCCTAGCGGATCGAATCAATCAGGTCTGGGATTCAGGCATGGTCCCGCCGGAATGGAAGCACGCCACTACGGTTCTCATCCCAAAGCCCAACAAGCCCTCGGGCGTCGAGAACCTTAGACCCATATCGCTCAGGTCGTGCGTGGGTAAGGCGGCGGAACACGCCGTTCACAACAGAATCTCCAGATTCCTTGAAAACAAGGGACTGTTACCACACACCCTCATAGGATTTAGACCCGGTCTATCAACTCAAGACACCATGATTTTAATCAAGCACGAAATCATTGATGACCCCATTAGAAACGCCAAGGCCATTCTCGGGTTGGATCTCGAGAAAGCGTTTGATAACCTATCTCACCAATACATTGTGGACACCATTTCCGAACTCAACCTCGGAGCTAGATTCCACGCGTACGTCAAGTCATTCTTGGATAATAGGACGGCTACGCTCCGATTTGCCGACCTCTCCACGGAGACACTCTCGTTGGGGAGCAAGGGCACCCCCCAAGGCTCGGTCATCTCCCCTATGCTTTTCAACCTTGCCATGGCGGGACTTGCCGAGAAACTCGGACAGATCCATGGGCTCGAGCACACCATATACGCAGACGACATCACCTTGTGGGTCTCCAAAGGAACCCCTGGTATGGTGCAGTACATCTTGCAAGAAGCAGTGAACACCGTAGAAGAATTTCTAATTCCCACAAGACTCAGATGCTCGCCTACCAAGTCGGAGCTGCTTGTACGCAGACCCACGCAGAAGGGCCGAAGGCCATATTCAACAGACTTCGATTACAATCAGGAAATTACCGTACGAACCAATTCGGGACACGCCATCCCGTGCGTCGACAAAATCAGAGTCTTGGGTATGATAGTAGAGACTAAAGACGTCAATGCCTCTACGGTTCAGAAGCTCATCACCAAGACTAACAACGCTATCGGGCTCATCAGAAGAATTGCCAATAGACACATGGGCCTCAAGGAACATAATCTCGTCAAACTCATACACGCGTTCGTCACCTGTCACTTCGCATACGTTGCGGCAATGCTCAATTGGTCAAGATCCGAAAGAGACAGACTCAATGCGCAAATCAGAAAGGTCACCAAGCAAGCCCTCGGCATTCCGACCAGCACCAGCAACGAGAAGCTGGGGCACCTGGGTATGCACAACACCCTGGAAGAAATTGCCGAGGCCCAGCAGCGCGCCCAGCTTGCTAGGCTTTCGACGACGCCTCCGGGGCGCACGATCCTAGCGAAGCTGGGCTTTGCTCAAGGAAACATAGAAAAAGACTTTGCGGACCTCCCACGGAACATCCGCGCTAAGATCACGGTCCGACCTATACCCAGAAACGTACACCCCGAAAACAACAGGGGCAGACGACAAGCGAGAGGACAATTCCTCCTTAACCAAGCCTTGGCAAACCGCGAAAGCTCAGCTTTTGTGGACGCGGCGGCATACGCGGGAAACAAAGCTTTCGCAGTGGCGATGGTGGACGGCTGCGGATCCACAAGACATGCAGCCACGGTAATCGCAAGGAAGCCTGAACAGGCTGAACAGGTTGCGATCGCCGTTGCGCTGACCAATGACAATATTTCTTACATCTACAGTGACTCCATAGCCGCAATTAGAGCTTTTCAAAAGGGCACGGTCTGCGCACAGGCTCTAAGAATTGTCACAAAGAAAGAGATTAAGCACCACGTCATATATTGGTTCCCGGCACACTTAGGACCAAAGATCGGCGACGTCCCCAACCTTAACGAGGCGGCACACGAGGCTGCGCGCGCGCTTACAGACCGCGCGGCTTCACCCGACCACTTGGAGAACAAGGACGCCCCCACTACATACAATGAAATCACTAAACACTACTACCTACAACGTAGAGAGTTTAGCACGCCACACCGCACGCTCACTCGAGCTCAAGCGGTTACTCTCAGAATGCTACAAACAGACACATACCCCACGCAAAACAGACTACACCACTACATGCCTGAGCTCTACGACAAGTCTTATTGCACCAATTGTAATACATCCCTTAACGTCTATCATTTACTCTGGCCGTGCTTGCAAGCTCACATAAACTCCGAACCGGACAAGCGCAAGTTTGAAGAAGCAATTCGGAGCGAAGAACTCGCTCCCCAACTCTGGGCCGTCCAGCAGGTCCACGACGCCGCCAGGAAGCTCAACCTCCCGGTTCCGTCGTGGGAGACGCCCGCTCCATGAGAGCCCCAAAGCTCTCGTGGCCTGCAGGACCTTTAATAAAGTTGATTTCCTTCCTTCCTTCCCACGGGTCCGGTAGAGCAGCGCCGCGGCGCGGGAGTACCGGACCCGTGGGCTTTATCCGCTGCAGAGCGTCGGCGCCCGGCACCGCGGCGTCCGCCGCGGCACCGGGGCTCCACCGACCGCACCGGCATACAAAGAGGAATAAATACAAAGAAAATAATTAAATTTCTTGCAAATGCGGGATTCCAACCCGCATACCTCCCAGTGTCAAAGCGAGCGCCCTAACCACTAGGCCATACAGCCACTCTTTTTCTTTATTACATGGGAGCAGAATCTTCGGCAACGCACGAAACAAGGCGCTACAGGTACACCCGGCGACAAAATATTGCGGGGCACGCGAGCGCGTGGCGAAACGGTCCTCCTCGCCTACTGGCGCCGCACCCCTAGTGTCGAGACCAACGCTTGCGCGCATGCGCGTCCCTCCGTTACTGCAAGCGTGCATGTTTCTGCGCTTCTTCCTTTTGCGCCGGCGATATCCGAGTGCAGCCGCGAGGGGCCCCACTTGCGATTGGCGCTGTGGCGGCTTCGACGGGCAAAAGTAAATGAAGCGTGAGCTGGCGCGCGCCACACCGGTCGCTTTTTGTCGAGTGACGAGCGCGAATGCATATCGCCGGTCGCGAACGCAACAAGTCTGTTTTTCTGCACTGCGCCTTTTCGTGGCCATTGATCGTTCCTTATTTCTTTTCACGAACGAGACATTCTCCCACCGAAGAGCGAGGCAGAAAAGACGCTCTATTGAAAGAGCCAGGCAAGATAAAAGGTACTTTTTATTTCCGTTATATCAACGAAGTTTTGCCCGTCGAAGCTGCCACAGCGCCAATCACAAGAGTGGCCCCTCGCGGCTGCACTCGGATATCGCCGGCGCACAAGGAAGAAGCGCAGAAACATGCACGATTGCAGTAACGGAGGGACGCGCATGCGCGCAAGCGTCGGTCACGACACCAGGGGTGCGGCGCCAGTAGGCGAGGAGGACCGTTTCGGCACGCGCTCGCGTGCCCCGCAATATTTTGTCGCCGGGTGTACATATTCAAAAGTTAGACCATACAGCCACGCTTCCAGGCCATGCATTCATGCGAACCCTATGATTGCGTTCGTGCGCCCTCGGCGAAAGAAACAACCTAGAAACATGGTACGGGCGCGCGGTGCATGGCGGCGCCAGCGGTCGAATGCTGGGCTTGGGTGCAAATAAAAAGAGGCTGACCAGCACCCTCCTGCAAAGAGAAAGTGCCGCTGCGGCCGTCGGGCCGTCGTCGGCAGCGTTCCAGTCATGCCCCAACCCCACCCCCTTTGCGGGAACCCTGCGACAATGTGTTGTATCGCCCCCTCGCCGGGAAGACAAACTTCCTCGCTCACATTTAACCGAAAATTACCAAGTATGCGCCAGCCTATTTCAAAAGGTACAACTGTCTTGATGCATCGTGCATTCTATATTAATTCCTGCAAGATGCCTTCTGTTAATGACCTACGCTGTAAAATAGCTAGGCGGTAAAGGTTTATACGTTGTTAACCAGACAGTCCTTGAATATGAAAAAAAAGAATTGGAAACGAAATGTTCGTTTCTGCTGAACAAGTTTTATAGTCATCGCAACAGAACTTGAGCAATAATCATTAGTACGAATTGCGCCAATTAACTCCAATAATCATCAGTCGTATGAATATTACCAATGTTTGATTGAATAGCCTGTAAATAAGCTATCGTGGTTAATGGCAAAGCTGGTCAATCAGCGCTCCATATCCGGTTGCTGGAAGCATTCTGCCGCAGAGTAGTCTCAAAAACACATACTGCGAACATGGTAGAAAATGCATTGCTGTTCCAGTTGAGATATATACAGAGTTCTGCTGTGAACATGCCATAAAATGCATTCCTGTTCCAGCTGAGATATTTACAGAATTTTGCTGCATGTTGTGCAGAAATAACTGAAACAGCAACGCAGTTCATTGCAGATTAAATTTCTCAAAACTGCTGCCAGGCACAATCATAGCAAATTCGTATGCTTTCAGTACTGGCTGCCCTCAATATGTCCCCCAAAGATATGAAAAAAAAAGCTAATTAGCAAAATTTTGTCCCCAAATAATTGCATTGACTATCACACAAATACTTATTCACCGCTATGAAGCTTTCACAATAATAAAATGTCATTTTTTCGTAAGACCTGAATATTTTTTTAGTTTTCGAAAATGAGTCATGTCCAAGAAATTAGGGCATAACCCTTGTGGCCATTTTTATGAACTTTTTTTTGTAATGTTTCGTATCGGCATACAGTCTTGCACGTTTCACCCACGCATCCTTCTGCGCATGCACATGAGTTTTGTACATTGCTCCTTCGGCCATCCATAGAACTTCACTGCAGGGAATTAGCGTAACTCATTGAGCAGAGTTTTAAGAAAAATTGTATTTCAGGAGATCAGCCGAAGTCCAACAACTTTCAGTTAGCTACGTCGAAAGGACACCTCTTTCCGATAACATAAGCTTTTACGGCACTTAGTCGTAATTTACCTGTTGAGTTAGAGCAGTGCTTTAACCTTGACCAAAGCGCTAATATAACGCCGCAGAAAAGTTATGCCTAAGTGCCTTAAATGCCTATATTATCAGAAGAGAGTATCCTCCTGACGTTGGTAACCGAAAGTTGTAAAAATTCGGCCGATCATTTGAAGTAGAATTTTTATGAAGTTCTGCTCAGTGGGTTACGCTAGTACATTGCGGTGTTTTGTGGCTGGCCCAAGAATGAATGTTCTAAATGCATGGACACGCGCAGAAGCACTCACGTATGAAGCCTTTCAAGACTGTATGCCTATACACTCTTAGCACAGTAACGTTTATGTTATCCTATAATTGCAAGTAACTTATACCATAAAGGTTACTCGGTGACTAAAAACACTGGATCTTTGTGTTTTCGTGAATTTCCGTCGCGGCTAGAGGTTACATGTGCCGCAGCGTATATTTTAAAGGTTACTTCAACGCCAAATGTCTTGTAACCTTTAGATTGTAACTTCGAAAGGAGTTGCCATTCGTGGCTTAGGGGACCTACTGTATGGATTGGAAGTTTACTTATTATTGTGTCGTATTGCGATCCTGATGTGGTGTTCTTAGCCGGGACTAACCTATACGATATGTTGTGCGGCCGAGGGAATGAGGCTGGTTGGACTAAATTAATATGTTATTGATACCAGTAGGCTTCTTTGGTTTCAAAATGTAAAAAAAAATTAATCTTGCAAGAGCGTATGCTCAAGAGAGACAGCAGCAATTCATTCGTCACTGATCTCTACTGCATACGTGCCATTATAATCTAAAAGGAAGCCATAGAAACAGTGAACATGCATCGTAGAATATTGTGGCAAACGATGTTGTGGCATGAATTATCACTACGGTTCAATGTGATGGAAAGCCCTCCGCTACCGATACAGGGATTTTAGGCTGTGGTATAAAACATAGACTTGTGTACCTGTACAAAACCTAAAAGCAGACGCATTGTGGTGATTGAATATATATTTGTACCCCATAGTCTTTTTTTTTCCTTGTGTATCAATGCTCCCTATATTCGCGTTTGTTTTATATTCTCCTGAAACGCGACACCCACTAACAGCGGGCGCACACTGAAGGCCGCACGTGGGCGCACGCTAGAGTACTGTAAAAGCTCGACGACCGACAGAATCAAAGCGTCGAGCAGGCCGAATAACTCATCTGCAGGGCGAGAAAGATGCCTCGTAATCAGACTTACTTGTACACTGCAACTGAATGTTTTGCCACAGCGCTTTCTTTTTCTTCTTTTCTTTCTTTTTTTGTATTTTGATGTATAAAAGGGAGTGGTTCCTAAATTACAGCAAATGTTGGGTTCATTAGAGAACGCCAGACACGCACCAGTTTTGCCCGCTCACTAACACGCCAGAAAGACGCCGCTACATTCACATGACAGCGGGCGACAGCCGCTCCAGTAAGGTCTCGTAGAGAGATGAACGTGCGCTCACGGTGGGAGGCCACAATGGCGGCCGGCCAAATGAGCAGGGAGAAAACATACAAATACAAACGAACAGCAACATCCTGAAACCTTAGAATATTAGCATCTTGATATATATGGTCCTGCGATATTTTGACGGAACTGTAGTTTGACTATTATCTTTAGTTGCGTTAGATGCGGGGCGTAATCAAACGCGCATCAGCTTCAGCCACACATGAGCGCCATCATATCTCCTCTGCATTGCGCAGCTCTCGCGATGCATGCCGGGAAGAGTATCGCCGGTGGTGTCGTTCTTAAACGGTCGTTTCGCCCTTTGTTTCATCGCTTTACCCACGTTTTTAGGCTCTCCTATTTGGTGGCGTGCGCTTACCAAGCCTGTTGTGTGTCTGAGTCACTCATGACGGGTGGTAGTTACCAAAATGACTCCTAAAGGCGCGCGCGCCGCTGAAAAGAAGAAATGACGCCGGGCATGGAGCCGGGACATGTTTGGCATGCTGCGTGTTCGCTGCGACGAGACGCATTGCCGATGGCCAATGGTAAAAGTTCTTCGCTTACCTGAGAGTGGTGAGCATCGGTTGTGTTGTGACTGCTGTAGTGAATGCCGAAGACAGCAATAAGTGTGACCTAGGTAAGCAATGCTTCCTGTTTAACTATTTATTTGCTGGTGTGTGTATGTCGTAAATTCCACCGTCAATTCATGCTCATGCTCACACTTTTCAGTTTTATTGAACTGAACAACTTGCTCGCGTCATAAACACTGTTATTTATATATTTTTATCACTATCAGTCACCGTGTTGGTTATTCTTAAATCTCAAGTTTATGTTACACTTTTGTGCGGACGTACAACATTGACCTCATGCACGGAACCGGTGTTTTGTGCTGATATTCAGTTTGTAATCACTTGATATTGCGTTTTGACTGTTAAACTGTCACATTATTGCGATGTTGTCTTTTGTAGTTGTACTGGAGGGGAGTACGAACTCACTTGAGAATTCATTTTCGTTCATTTTTTTCATCCTAAACTTTTATTGTTACCGACATTTCCTAGACAGAAGAGTATAATCATCTTAGGCGTGTTTAATTATTTGTTCTGTGGTAGTTTTTCATGTGTCTGTGGTTTATTTATGTCTCTATTATAACATGTTAATAGCTGTTGTTTGCAGGGCGACGCTAACACGTAACCATGAGATTGTAAGATTACTTTTCTGTCATTGTAGGCTCCACTACACAGCAATGAGATCTGAAAATCAGCAACTGACATACTAACAGCAAAAAGACATGATTGTGCTCGAAACAGGGATGAGATCGGCCTCCTCGTGGAAGTCCTTCAACCTTCAACATTTCTCTTTTTTTTTGCCCCATTCCTCGTGATGCTGTAGAAATTTGTGCTGCCAGGCAGCGCTGTACTCAAAGCTTTTTTCGTTATTACTTCATGACCATGACGGAGAACACAGAACAAGGGAAAACTTTGAGTTACCTCGTTTTGTATATGCAAATAAAGTAAACATGACATTTTCACTAAATGTTTTATGTCAGCTTTCCTTCTCACAGCTGCATCTCTCATCATTTCCAGAATGTGGGTGCTGCCGTCTCATACCTCTATAATTTTCTTTCGATACAAGAAATGTTGCATGCAGAAATGCGTATTCATTCCGGAATGTGCCGCCTTTTCTGATGTGCTTTCCACTTGTGCAAAACATAATTATTAAAATCTCATTATCATGTGATGACGACATGATAATTTTTGCAAAGGAACTTTTAACATGGTCCGCAGCAAAGAAAAATGTTGCGGGACGAACTTTTATACAATGCATTCACCAGAATACAAAAGCAACATACTGTGTATTTCATCAATTATTTTGTGTTTTGCACATTTAATCCAAAATTACCAATTATGTGCCAGCTTATTTCAAAAGGTAGAACTGTCTTGATGCATTGTGCATTCTATACTAATTCTTGCAAGCTGCCTTGTGTAAATGACCTGCGCTGTAAAATACCAAGATGGCAAAGGTTTATACGTTGTTAACCAGTCTGTCCTAGAATATTAAAAAAATGTCGCAGTTTCGCCCGAAAGGCGAAGCATCGATTGCGATAGCAAATTAGTAGAGAGCTATTCGGGGTAGGGATAGTAGTTTTATCGGCTGCATAAACTTGTACACATTGGCTTACTAACTGAATTAACAATCGTGGTGTCAGCGCGCACAAGCAAACATGAATATATCACATTGAATGACCGCAGCCAACGACTGTCCAAATGCTGGCAGCAAGCGCAGGTTCGCGCGGTCTATCGCTTCAACGGAAACTGAGTAGCGAATACACAACGCATAGAAAGGTCAGAGCCGTGTGGAGATAAGAAACGGTTCGGACGACCGGCATCCCCGGGCAAACTGCAAAGAAGTTGTTGGCAGAGGAGAAGCTGCCCCCCCCCCCTCCCCTCTCTTCCCGCTTTGTTGCTTTCGCGTGGGATATTGAGTGATAAGATACGCCTTTGGTGCCGCAGCACAGCGCCGCCCCGCCTCCCTCCCTCCCTCCCATACCTCCACGGTCTTTTGCGCGACGGTCACGTCTGCTTTCCGCCGAGCGTTCGCTCTCCGTGATAGCGCGCGCGGGGGTTTCGGCCTCCGTTATAGCGCGCGTCCTCCGCGCGCTTTCGCTCGCGCATACGGCGCGCGGCGACGATTTTACCGCCCTTGGAATCTAAACGGAACCTCACAGCGACGGCGACGGCGACGCCAGAAATCCGGTTGAAGTGTCCATATAATTGCTATCGCAATAAAGAGGATAATTTGAGACAAAATATTGATTTCTGCTGAACAAGTTTTATAGTCATCACAACAGAATTTCAATAATAATCATTAGTACGAATGGCGCCAATGTTTGACTGATTAACATGTAAATAAACAATCGTGGTTAACGGCAGAGCTGGTCAATCAGCACTCCATATCCGGTTGCTGGAAGCATTCTGCCACAGAATAGTCTCAAAAACACATACTGTGAACATGCCATAAAATGCATTGCTGTTCCAACTGAGATATTTACAGAATTTTGCGGCAGGTTGTGCAGAAAGAATAACTGAAACAGCAACGCACATCATTGCAGATTCAATTTCTCGAAATAGGTGCCAGGCAGAATTATGCCAAATCGGTATGCTTTCAGTACTGGCTGCCTTTAAGTTAATATACAATTACATGTCCCCAAAGAAATGAAAAAGCTGTTAAGTAAAATTTTGTTCTCAATGTAGTGAGTATCGCGCAAATGCTGTCTGTCACCGCTGTCAAGTTCTCACAACAATAAAATGTCATTTTGTCTTAAGACCTGCATATTTCTTAGTTTTAGACAAGGAGTCATGTTTAGGAAATTAGGGCATAACCCCTGCGGCCATATTTAGGAACCTTTTTTCTGTAATCTTTCGTATAGGCATCCGGTCTTGCACGTTTTCACCCGCACGTCCTTCTGCGCACGCACATGAATTTTGTGCATTGCTCCTTTGGCCATCCATTGAACTTCACTGCAAGGCACTAGCGTAACTCACTGAGCAGCGTTTTCAGAAAAAGTGTATTTCGGAAGATTAGCCGAAGTTCAATAACTTTCCGTTAGCTACGTCGAAAGGATACCTTTTTCCAATAACATAAGCTTTTACGGCGCTTAGTCGTAATTTGCCTGCTGAGTTTAGCAGTGATTTAACCTTGACCAAAGCGCAAATATAACGCAGCAGAGAAGTTATGACTGAGTGCCTTAAATGCCTATATTTTCAGAAGAGAGCATCCTCCTGACCTTGGCAACCGAAAGTTGTAGAAATTCGGCCGATCATTTGAAGTAGAATTTTTATGAAGTTCTGTTCAGTGAGTTACGCTAGGGCATTGCGGTGAAGTTTTGTGGTTGGCCGAAGAATCAATGTCCTAAATTCATGTACATGCGCAGAAGTACGCAAGTGTGAAGCCTTGCAAGACTCTATGCCTATACTAAAGGTTACATACAAAAACGCTACGTGTACCTATACTAAAGGTTACTATATAGTAACATTTAGTATAGGTACACGTAGCCATTTATTTTATAGGTCACACGTTTGTGAGAGTATACCCTTCATTAAAGGTTACTTAAATAAAGGTTACTATGTAACATTTTTTATAGGTGCACAAATTTGTGAGAATATACCGCTTTAGTAAACGTTACCGTGCTAAGAGTGTATTTAGGAACCTTTTTTTCTGTAATTTTTCGTATAGGCATCCAGTCTTGCACGTTTTCACCCGCATGTCCTTCTGCGCACGCACATAAATTTTGTGCATTGCTCCTTCGGCCATCCATTGAACTTCACTGCAGGGCACTAGCGCAACTCACTGAGCAGCGTTTTCAGAAAAAGTGTACTTCGGAAGATCAGCCAAAGTTCAACAACTTTCGGTTAGCTACGTCGAAAGGATACCTTTTTTCGATAACAAAAGCTTTTACGGCGCTTAGTCGTAATTTGCCTGCTGGGTTTTAGCAGTGATTTAGCCTTGACCAAAGCGCCAATATAACGCAGCAGAGAAGTTGTGACTAAGTGCCTTAAATGCCTGTATTTTCAGAAGCGAGTATCCTCCTGACGTTGGTAACCGAAAGTTGTAGAAATTCGGCCGATCATTTGAAGTAGAATTTTCATGAAGTTCTGGTCAGTGAGTTACGCTAGTGCATTGCGCTGAAGTTTGGTGGTTGGCCGAAGAATCAATGTCCTAAATTCATGTATATACGCAGAAGAACGCACGTGTGAAGCCTTCCAAGGCTCTATGCCTATACGAAATGTTACATTCAAAAAGGCTACGTGTACCTATACTAAAGGTTACTATCTAGTAACCTTTAGTTTAGGTACACGTAGCCTTTTATTTTATAGGTTACACGTTTGTGAGAGTATGCTCTTCATTAAAGGTTACTTCAATAATGGTTACTATGTAACTTTTTTATAGGTGCAAAAATTTGTGAGAATATACCCCTTTATTAAAGGTTACCGTGCTAAGAGTGTACGAAAAGTTACAACACAAAAAGGCTACCGTGTACCTATACTAAAGGTTACTATATAGCAACCTTATTATAGGTACACGTAGTCTTTTTTATAGGTGCTCAAAGTTGTGAGAATATGCCCCTTTATTAAACGTTACTTGAGTAAAGGTTACAATTTGATTTCCAAATTATAGGTTACAAATTTATCTGAGTAGGCCCTTTTATTAAACGTTACCGTGCTAAGAGTGTGTGATGAATTTTACACAGTGGCTTCGAAGTCTCCTGCTGGTGTTACTTACGCAGCTCTCGGACCCTCATTTTCAATATCTGGGGCATTTTGCATCCACACACAAGTATATATAGTTATAGCGGAAGCATACGCTATACTCACGGCTATTAAACACATAAGGCTCACAAATGTCGCTAGGGCTATTGTCTTCACAGACTCACTAAGCGTAGTCAGAGCCTTATTTACTCTATGAAAACATAAGAACTCTGTTTTTATTGAACTGTACAGTCGGTTGTGCTCCTCATACATGTGTAACCAAGTGATTGTCTTATGTTGGGTACCGGGCCACAAAGGTATGAAAGGCAATGAAGCTGCTGACGAAAACGCTACGTCACTATCCTTTAGCGACACGGACACAAATATCCCCATCCCTGCCAGAGACCTAAAGTCTTTTTCTACGCCGTAAGCTGAGGAAGCATTGGCAAGGAGAGTGGGATACCCAACTTTTAAATCAACTCCACATGATAAAACCAAAACTATGGAACTGGATAAATTGCAAAATGGCACTATATGAGGGAGTACTTGTTTGTCAATTAAGAATGGGACACACTTACAGTACTCACCCTTAGATCTTGACTGGGAGTGATCCTCCAACTTGTAGTAAGTGCGGCAATATTCTGAGAGTTGTTCATGTTCTTATTCAGTGCCCTGCAATAGAAGCAGAGAGGAAAAGGTATTTCCCTTCTGCATATCAGGAAAACATACCTCTTAACCGGTATATTTTCTTAGCTATGAACCGCTTTTTAACATGAAAACGTTCTTAGAATTCCTAAATGAAACAGACACCTTAAAAATCACTTGGTCAGGTAATTATTAGCACGTGAACAATAGCTCTTGTATTCAAGGGCTCACTTCAAGCGCTAGTATCACTTTTATATTTGGAACATCACGCGTTTTTAACGAAACCCATTTGCCATAGCCCCCATCACTAACTAGTCAGTGTCACTATTTTATCACTCTCAGGTTTTACGCCATTTACAGCGACAGTTTTTATGCCCTTTCACAGCTATGTCACATCTACCATGATGAATTTATTGTCCACGCCATTCACAATTTAGCGATAGCATTACCATTTGTCATGACGCTCTTTGGCCATACCTGGCCCTTGCGCCATAAAACACCACACATCATCATTAATGGGATCCGACACCATATTATTTCGCAGTGCTGACTTCCTGTGCTTATACGTTCATTCTTGGTTGGGACTTTCTTTCTGCCGATGCCGCTTTCATCTCTTGCCGACAACGCGTTGTCCACATGCGCGAGACCGATGACACCCACGAGGGGCCTCAGTCCCGCCACCGTCTGCTAACCATAGCCTATTGTGTGGTGCCACCTGACCACGACCAACTTCTTCTGATTGCTTCTGATGTAATTAACAATGGCGATGTTCTAGTCGCCCCATCAGCCCGTTGCCTATCCAAAGGAATTGCACTAGCGTCGATTCTCGTTCGATTCATCAACGGCACGGCCCTTCTCGTAGTACTCAACGTCACAAATGAGCCTATTTTGCTTCCCAAAGGTGCTGTCGTTGTTTGCGGTGTTGACACACAGCCTGTCTCGGTGATGGCTTCGAGTACTGGTACTGCAGAACTACGCCCAACTGCAGATGGTGCTCCAGCTATACTGCTCCCGCCAACGCAATCAGTACGGATATGACTCCGCAGCAAGCACATCAACTACTGGCCTTGTTGTCGAAACAAAAATGTGCTTTCGACGTACACTCGCCTCCCTTGGGAGAGACTTCAGCGGCAACTCATCGCATACACGTCGATGGAAATTCTAGTGTCCGCCGTCGACCATATCGGGTCTCTTCCGCCGAACTCGAGATAATCGACAAGCACGTTGCCGACATGCTCGAGCGAAATATCATCCGCCCCTCCGACAGCCCTGGGTCGTCACACGTTGTTATGGTGCGCAAGAAAGATGGCTCAGTGCGATTTTGTGTTGATTACCGTGCCTTGAACAAACTAACCCAAAAAGACGTATATCCGTTGCCTCGCATTCCCTACGCCTTAGATTCATTGCAAGGCGCGGAATACTTTTCCAGTCCTAACTCACGCTCAGGTTATTGGAAAATTCCGATGCACGAGGCCGACAAAGAATAAAACGTACTTTGCAACACCTTATGGACTATACGAATTTAACGTCATGCTTTTTGGCCTCTGCAATGCACCAGCAACCTTCGAAAGAATGATGGACACTGTTCTGCGGGGCCTTGTTTGTGCTACTTTGACGACATAGTCATATTTTCTTCAACCTTCCAACTACACTTGCAGCGCCTAGACGAAGTTCTGACGTGTCTCTCTGCTGCTGGCCTTCAGCTTAATACCAAAAAGTGCCACTTTGCCAGCAAGACTAATGAAGTACTGGGTCACCTTGTAAGCAAAGACGGCATTTGGCCTGACATCGAAAAGATTACCGCCGTCCTCCGCTTTCCGAGACCCCAACGCTACAAAGAACTTCGCAGCTTTCTTGGCCTGGCTTCTTCCGGCATTTCATACGTGGCTTCGCCACCATCGAGGCTCGGCTTCACGACTCCTTCCTTCGCGAACTCCATATGTAGGGTCAGACGAGTGCCTAGCGGCTTTTCACACTTTAAAGCGTGCCCTCACGTCTGAGCCAGTGCTCTGTCATTTCGTTGACTTGGCACCCACTGTACTCCATACTGAAGCCAGCGGCCAGGGAATTGGCGCTGTTATTTTGCAACGCCAACATTTTGAGGAACGCCTGGTCCCATACGCAAATCGGACGCTAACATCGGCTGAGAAAAATTGACAAGCTGACAAACTGACAAAACTGACAAGCAGGAGTGTCTCGCCGTTGTTTGGGCCATCCAAAAATTCCGACCGTACTTACATGGCCGCCACTTTACGGTCGCGACCAACCACCACGCTTGATGCTCGTTGTCGACGTTAAGAAATTCTCTGGACGTCTAGGTCACAGGATACTTCGTCTCCAGGAATATGACTTCGACGCCACATACAAATCCGGCAAGAAACATAACGATACCCATGCTCTTAGCCACTGCCCGTTACCACCACAGTTGGACGTTCCCTGCCTGCCTCCATCCGTCACCGAACCTGTGAACGCGTCCTCTGCAGTTCTTTAACTCGCTGCTCTCAACGGTCATCCTTCTTTCCACCATGAGACTCTTGAGTCCCATCGACGCAATGACGCACTGCCACTCACTTATGGAACACCTTCACGGCTCATCTCGTCCTCCTAACGCGCGAGCCCGTCGCCAGTTACAGAACTTCAAGTGTGAAATCTCAATCCTATTCCGGTTTGTCTTCCACACCGAAGGACAGCGTTTGGTTCCTGTCGCTCCTCGATCACTCAGGGAACAGATATTGAAGACATTTCACGATGATCCCACGGCTGGACATCTCGGCTTTCACAAGACCTGTGAACGCATCCGCCGTCATTTTTCCTGGCCTAGACTTGCCACCTGCGTAGCGAAATACGTCGCTTCTTGGTCAGTCTGTGAGCGCCGCAAACGGCCCACTTCACCTCCGGCTGGACCGCACCAACCTCTTCCCTGTCCTGACGCTCCATTCGCAGTCATCGAAATTGACCTCTACGGACCACTGCCATTATCACCTAGCGGCAAGAGATGGATCGTCACTGCAGTTGACCACTTAACCAGGTACCCCGAAACAGCTGCGCTACCTTCAGGATCCGCGGAGGAGATTGCGACTTTCTTTGAAAGCCATCTTTCTACAACATGGAGCGCCACGCGTCCTTTTGAGTGACCGTGGCAAGGCGTTTCTGTCGAAGCTACTCGAGGACGTAGTCCGCACATGTAACACCATCCATACGACGACTACCAGCTACCATCCTCAGACTAATGGCCTCACAGAGCATTTTCATCGAACTCTCCCTGACATGATATCTATGTGCATCAACGCTGACCACACCAACTGTGATACCATCCAGCCATTCGACACTTTTGCCGACAATACCGCTGCACAGCGTACTACTGGCTACTCACCGCGTGCCCGTACATAATCGCGAAACAGCACTGCACCGGAGAAAGATGATCCGTTCAGCGGGCAGGTGGCAGGCGCCAATGCTTAAAAAAATCTTCTGTCCGACATCTTTCGCCGCCGCGAAAAGAGGACATTCGTTCGTCGTTCGTTGGATTGAACAAATCCACCACGGAGAGTGATTTCTAGCTTAAGTGGCACATTCTGCGTGTATGACATGCTATTGGCAGGCAGTGATCGCGAAGGTTAGCCCCCGCGAATGCCAACTGACTAGTTATGCGTGCTGTGTCATTCGATGTCAATGTAAAAAAAAAAACATTCGTCGCCATGACTGCATGTGATTTTAGCGCTTCCCGTTATCCGCAAGACCTTTGAAAATCACAAACGCTGAGTGAACCATGGTTTGTTCCCAATACCAGGAATTAGGGACATTTCGTACAGTTTCATTTTTTCGCCACCACGTGGCGTATCGACCTTAAAGAATTCAAAATTCCCGCTTTGACGTATGCTATGACGCACAACTAAAGAAAGCGCAATAAAAAAAAACACACCCTGAAGCTGTGGCTTCACCTCGGTGCTTGGAAACGAGCGCGCTTGTGTATCAGCGTTATCTCGAAGACGGCCAGCTACTTTCTCTACTGACAATGAATCGACGGTTTTGCTAGACACTTCGCCAGAAAGCTCGTCCGCATTCTCGAGAGATGTCTGATCGAGATAACGGCTCCCGCGAAGCTTCCGATGAGTATACATTTTTTTTCCTTGAGCAGACTTTTTATTTGTACACCACTGTGGCCACGGTCTTGCATGTATACGTCAGGGTTCTGTTTCATGGGTTTCCTATAAAACTGGCGTGATCCAGTGTTTAAGAGAGAGCTTTAGCTCGGGCCTATCTTCGATGCCGGATTATCAAATACATGTAAAATGCAGGAATGCTTTCATGAGAAAACCGCTGAACCGATTTGAATGAAATCTGTTGCATTTAAGAGGGAAAGTTAAATTGCAGAGACTGCAGCAAATAGAATTTTCGTTTAGATAGTGTAATGTTTTCAAAAAATTGCAGGATGTTCCTAAATTTCAAAAAAAAAATAGAAGCATGATGTTTACAAATCCGAAACTCAGCCATTAAAAACAATATGGCATTTCTATAAACTGCACCCGTTGGAGCATCAAAAGCGAAGAATTTTTTTGCTTTAACTTAAAACTTACGTGAACTTGTTATAATGTTTGGAAGGGTTTTGCAAATGCAACATTCACAACATAGTGGTATATTTCAGGATGGTGTATGATATATGATTGCTATCCGCTTTCGATGTATTATTAGGTGCAGTTTACAGAATTGCGATATCATTTTTAGCTGCTGAGCTACATAGCTCTATACGCCAAGTTTTCTTTTTCGAAATTTGGCAATTCTTTAAAATTTGACGTAAGAAAGGTAGACCAGCCTATAATAAAATATCCCTTTCGGCAATCACTACACTTCAGCTTTTATTTTTCTAAATTCAACTTAACTCATCAAATTTGGTGCATTGGTTGCTCTGAGAAACTATTTCCGATTTCCCATGTATTTCGATAGGAGCCCCCAGCTCAATGTTCCCCCTAAGTTCGAGCTTGAATAATATACTTGTTGGCAAGATACGTTTGTAAACGTGTGTTTGTGTGTAAACGTGGCCTAATGAGCTAGAGCACTTGCGTACTGAGCTCAACGGCAGAGGATATGTTTGCAAAGCGTCTTGGGAAGGAATAGGAGAAAAGAAAGGGAGCAGGCTGGTACGTTATTCAGAAGCGTGTCTGGTTGGCTAAAAATTACTAAATGCGTTGGTCGTCATACCACCTTCCGTTCCATCAGCATAATTTCTATTTCATTCCGTTAGTAATGTGCTATTATTGTCAATCAATCGAGATTAGAACACCGGTGTCATGGCATTGTATTCCGTCGCAATTCTTTATCGCCGTCACTTCAGAATCCTCTCATCGTCGTCATGCCGTCGTCCTTATATGCCTTCGTCGTTCTATCGACATCATTCCTACCTCGTAATTCCATCGTCGTCACTGAATGCGCTGTCGGCCTTCGGTACTTGTTCTACCATCGTGAGGTAACATTGGCGAGTGATGGTCATAACAAATGGGGTCAATCAGGGAGACAGTGTATGCCAGCATATAGCTAAATCACTTGAAAATAAGGAGAAATACTACGGATTCTAAACAAAGATGTCTTAGCTAACACGGTGTGTCGCTTCTTGTTCGCTAGATTGTGTAAATGCTAATCGCATTAACTTCGATAATCATCTTAACATGGTTCTGCAGGAATTCTTTCCTCTTCGCGACACTAACGAACTCTTGTCCACATTGTTCCCAGCCTACTAACACCTCGAATTTCTGGAGGTGATCGTGCTCAGGCATGTGACGGACGACCCAAAGTTTGATGGAGGTAGCGGTATGATTTCAACAGCGGCGCCGCCTATCGACCAGGAGAAACACATTTGGGTGGGTGGGAATAGCGGCGAAAGGCACACTTCATGAGTTGCTAGACATCACAGATTTGAATCAACCTGACAAAGAGTTAGAAATATATATGCATTGCAGTCGCGCTAAAGAAATTGAAAACTATTGGATTGGTGCGAGACTCGCTGCAAAAACATTCATTAGACTGTCTCAGGTATCCGAGCTATCCTTAACGGGAATCAATGAGATGAGTTTCGATAGAGCTCGTTACATTTTTCAAGAGCGGAAGACGTGCCTAGAGGCAGAGTCGACGGCAACATTTTGTTGCTGCACAAAAATATCTAGATTTTCGGCATGATCATTTTAACGGAAAAACAAAAATTAAGTAAGTTTTCAAGAAGTAATTAGAGTACATTGATAAAATTGTAGCAAATAAATTCTGAAAAGTTAATTTGCAACTTTTTTGTGTCCTAAGGCACAGGGCAACTTACTACTGGTTTCCATTAATTTTCTTCGTTATATTTTCAAGCGAGTTGAATATTCTGCCGTAGGTTATATCACAATTAGCCCAACTAATTAAACTGAGACTTTCAAGTGTATATTGTTCTTGGACAAATTCGTTAAGACTACGCGGATGCTGCAAAATTTCTCAACATTATGGAGGGGAATATGAAAAACAAAATAGAAATGCAAAGCACTTTATTGCCTCGTAAATTTTTATTTTGAATGCTATTTCCACTCGTTAAGTGGCGCGACCCACGTGTTCGCAGCCTTGTATATGTTTTTGTAGCACTAGGTGCGTTGTCAGCGAATTTACGTGAATAATCAAGCAGTTCATACTTTAATCTGGCGGAGAAAAAAAACAAGGAAAGCCTACGTTGTAGATGCACTGTACTGAAACACAATTAGACAGTCTAAATTGGCATATATTTCTAAACAAGGGTGCCTAAATTGTCGATTGAAAAATTGACATCATTATAATGAAGCCGAATAAAGCAATAAAGATGGCATGTTCCGCATGAAAATATGATGAGCGTTAGCCTTGTGGGTCAACAATTTCTGTTTAATGAAAAAAAAAAGCTTCTAGTGGCCGTGTATTATCGTATTTCTGAAAACCAGTAACCAGCGTATCTAAATTTACATTCGCGCCAAAATTAGTGGCTCGAGTTCTATCAGTGTAGGTACATCCGAATGACTATATGAGATTAAAAAGTGAGATTAAATGGCGGGCGGCAGCGTGTATGGTAGTGTTCACCTATGCCTTCGCTATAGTATGTTGCCGCACACTTTAAAGCACGAGCATGGTGATCAACGGATGTGCTTTTTTACAACTTCATCCCTAAATGTAAGCCGGGGTTCTCCCACTCCCGGTGGTTGTTGCCAGCCTGATCCCTCCCTATTTTTCTAACTGTCCATTGCATGGTTTGTTTTCATAACAAATATTCACATAATAATCTGTGGGTGTTCGGCTAGTAATGAAATGTTTATTTCTCTCACAGTTAAATTATCAAGTAACCATAAAAAAGGGATGCAGGGCAAAAACTTGCTATGATGCAGCTTGAAGACCGCCCGGCCGCTGTTGATCACATGACACTATCTTCACAATAATCGAGAACGCGAGCTAGCTTCGTAAAGGCAAAAGGGCTAATGGGTGGAACAGAACCGGGCCGGCCAAAGAATGGTAGGCCCAGACCTGAAAAACCGGCCCGTGCAGTGCTTTACTTCAGATAGTCTGATCAGCAGATTCCCATACTGTCATGTAGTAGTGACGCTGAAGTAAACAGTCGTAAAACTGTGTATGATTCTTTATTGGGCAAACATGTGCCAACAAAAGTAAGCTACACTCAAAGCACAACGAAAGCGGTAAAAACAGTCGGCGATCGTCGAAATCTGATCAGCGGCGAAACGCGTCGGCTTTTATACATGAGTCATCGAAGGCCCCAGAATAACCCCTGGTACCCGCATCTCTTCCAGACAGATCTAGATAATTCGCGTCTCTCATACAATCAGATTACATGAGCGTCGGTGACAAAAGATAACGGATAGAAGCATCGATAACGTTCGAGAAACTTCCCATACATGCAGGCCCGTCCTGTGCCTAGCGATAACGTTTAACATTTAGAGCCGATGAAAAGCGGTCACCGGTGAAAGATGAACATATATACGTGTCAATACCCTCCCCTTAAAAAGCATCGTCCTGATGATACAAACAAGAAAGCGAAAACAAAACCACGCGTACAGAGAGAGAAAAAAAAGTCTCAGTTTCACCCGAAAGGCGAAACATCAATTGCAATAGCAAATTAGTAGAGAGCTATTCGGAGTAGGGATAGTTGTTTTATCGGCTGCATAAACTTGGACGCATCCGCTGACTAACTGAATTAACAAGCGTGGTGTCAGCGCGCACAAGCAAACATGAATAGATCACATTGAATGACCGCATACAACGACTGTCAAAACGTTGGCAGCAATCGCAGCCGCCGCAGCGGGCAAGGTTCGTGGGGTCTATCGCTTCAAAGGAAACTGAGCGGCGGATGCACAGCGCATACAAAGGTCAGAGCCGTGTGGAGATAGGAGACCGTGCGGGCGACGGCCACTGCCGGGCAAAGTACGAACGGAGTTGTTGGCAGAGTAGAAGCTGCACCCCCCCCCCTCCCTCCCCGCGTTGCCTTACCGCTTTGTTGCTGTCGCGTGGGAGATAGAGTGGCAAGTTCCCCTTACGCAGTATTGCAAGATACGCCTTTGGTGCCGGAGCACAGCGTCGCCCCGCCTCCCTCCCTCCCATACCCCCACGGCCTTTCGTGCGATGGTCGCGTTTGCTTTCGGCCGTGCGTTCGCTCTCCGTGATAGCGCGCGCGTCCACCCCCCCTCGCGCTTTCGCTCGCGCATACGGCGCGCGGCGACGATTTTATCGGCCTTGGAATCTATACGGAGCCTCACGCCGACGGCGACAGCGACACCGACGGCAGAAATCCGGTTTAAGTGTCCATATAATTGCTATCGCAATAAAAACAACAACAAACAATAACAAAGTAACAAAGTACCGAAGTTCGTCAGCGAGCGTAGAAAAGGATAAGACGCACCACGTGGACGACTTCACGCGTAGAGTTTCTCACAATATTACCTAGAGGGAAAACTGGCGCTGCTGCGCTGTGGTATCCATGGGAATGCCGGTATATTGTGACTTCGAATTGGCATCGTTCTTGGAAAGCCAGAACGCCTTGAAGACGCGCCTGGCTAGTACCGTTCCGTCTGTTACAGTGATTCATTTCCTGCTAAAACAGCACGTAAAAAACTGCTTTAGCTTTATTATTACACAAAAACATGTTTTGTTTAATTTTGAGGACGTACTATTCAATGCAGAATTCTATGGAACGTAATAAGTATCAGCTGGCCGCTAAAGTTGGAGGGCAGACGATAAGATTCTCGCTCGCTTTGGAACAACTTGTCGTCTGTTCTTGCTTTTCTTCGCTTGATGCTGCATTGCAGGTGAGTAAACTTTATTGAGAGATGTAATATGGGTGAATGAAAGCCTGTTATGTAGATTTTATTTTAAGAATGCGTTATTTGTGTAGCCATATAGACACGTTTTAGACGGAGCCTCATACAACACTAGCCAACACAAGAATCGCAGACACATATCCCGTCATTCCAAATGAGGGCACGGCGCCGTTTAAGAAAATCGCATAGCCGGTGGCGCCAGTTTACCCTCTAGGTGTTATAGTGAAAAACTCTATGACTTTATGTCGTGCCCGGCGCGGCTGTGATTACGAAATGCCGTCTGGCACAACCTCATAGTCCAGTGTGCCAATACGTCGGATGATCTTATATGGTCCGAAATAGCGAAGTAACAGTTTCTCGCTAAGTCCTCGTCGGCGTATCGGAGTCCAGACCTAAACACGGTCGCCGGGCTGGTACTCGACGTAGCGTCGTCGAAGATTGTAGTGTCGGCAGTCGGTCCTCTGCTGGTTCTTGATGCGCAGGCGGGCGAGCTGTCGGCCTTCTTCGGCACGCTGCAAATAGCTGGTAACGTCGAGATTTTCTTCGTCGGTGACGTCCGGTAGCATGGCATCAAGCGTCGTTGCCGGGTTCCTTCCGTAGACCAGGTTGAACGGCGCCATGTGCGTCGTTTCTTGCACGGCCGTGTTGTATGCGAAGGTCACGTGCGGAAGGATGGCATCCCACGTCTTGTGTTCGACGTCGACGTACATTGCCAGCATGTCGCCGATGGTCTTATTTAGGTGCTCGGTGAGGCCATTCGTCTGCGGGTGGTAGGCGGTGGTTCTGTGATGGCTTGTATGGCTGTATCGCAGGATGGCTTGAGTTAGTTCTGCCGTAAAGGCTGTACCTCTGTCGTTGACGAGGACTTCTGCGGCGCCGTGACGCAGGAGGGTGTTATCAACGAAAAATCGGGCTACCTCGGCGGCACTGCCTTTGGGCAAGGCTTTTGTTTCGGCGTAGCGCGTGAGGTAGTCCGTAGCTACGACGATCCATTTATTCCCGGACGTCGACGTTGGGAAAGGCCCCAGTATGACCATCCCGATCATCTGGAACAGTCGGCGAGGTGGCTCGATCGGCTGTAGAAGTCCGGCTGGCCTTGTCGGCGGTGTTTTGCGTCACTGATAGTCTCGGCATGTCCTTACGTAATGGGCGACTTCAGCAGAGAGGCGAGGCCAGTAGTATTTTTCTTGGATTTTCGCGAGCGTGCGGGAAAAACTGAGGTGTCCAGCCGTTGGGTCGCTATGCATGGAGAGCTCGCAGAACCTCTGGACGCAATGCTAAGGGTACCACGAGGAGGTAGTTGGCTCGAACAGTCGAGAAGTTCGTCTTTATTAGAATGTCGTTTTGCAAGAAAAACGACGCCAATCCTCGCCTGAACACCTTTGGCACAATGACGGTCTTGCCTTCCAGGCAGTCTACAAGGCTCATTAGTTCCGGGTCAGCTCGCTGTTGTTGGGTCCCAAGAAAGTGTCGTCATCCTGGTCGTCCTGTGGCGGCGGTTCGACGGGGGCGCCAGACAAGCAGACAAGGACTGATGGGTCCCGACAAAGTGTCGTCATCCTGGTCGTCCTGTGGCGGCGGTTCCACGGGGGCGCGAGACAAACAGTCAGCGTCAGAGTGCTTTCACCCGGACTTTTAAACGACGGTGATGTCGAATGCTTGAAGTGTCAGACTCCATTGTGCGAGGCGACCTGAAGGATCCTTCCAGTTAGCTAGCCAACACAAGGCGTGGTGGCCGCTGACAACTTTGAAGGGCCTGCCATAGAGGTAGGGACGAAACTTTGATGTAGCCCAGATGATGGCGAGGCATTCCTTTTCGGTTGGGGAATAATTTGTTTCCGCCTTCGACAGCGACCAGCTAGCGTAACTTGCAACCCTTTCTAGTCCGTCAGTCCTCTGCACAAGCACAGCGCTGAGTCCTACACTGATTACGCCGGTGTGCACTTCGGTATTGGCTTTTTCGTCGAAATGTGCAAGTATTGGCGGCGATTGCAGGCGTCGCTTCAGTTCTTCAAATGCTTCGACTTGCGGCGTCTCCCACTTGAACTCGATGTCGGCCTTCGTGAGGTACGTCAGTGGCTCAGCGATCCATGAAAAGTCCTTCACGAAGCGCCTGTAATAAGCGCGCAGTCCAAGAAATCTACGGACTGCCTTCTTGGCGGGCGGAGGACAGTCAGCGATGGCCGCAGTTTTCTGTGGGTCAGGGCAAACTCCAGACTTGTTGATGACGTGACCCAAAAACAAGAGCTCCTCGTATGCGAAGCGGCACTTTTCTGGCTTTAACGTGAGTCCGGAGGTCTTGATAACTTGAAGAACCTTTGAAGGCGTCGGAGGTATTCCTCGAAGCTTGAGGCAAACGACGTCGTCCAAATAGACGAGGCAAGTCTGCCACTTCAAGCCTGCCAGTACATTATTCATGACGCGTTGAAAATTCGCAGGTGCCCAGGTAAGACCAAACGACATGACCTTGAACTCGAACAGTCCGTCTGGTGTTATAAAGGCAGTCTTCCCCCGGTCCCTCTCGTCGACTTTGACTTGCCAAGGCGTCGTCAATACGTGGGAGAGGGTATACGTCCTTCTTCGTGATTTTATTGAGGCGACGATAATCGACGCAGAAACGTAGCATTCCATCCTTCTTCTTTACTAACACCTCGGGGGACGCCCACGGACTCTTGGATGGCTGAATGATGTCGTCGCGTAGCATTTCGTCGACTTGTTGCCTTATGGCCTCGCGTTCGCGCGCCGAAATTCGGTAGGGGCTCTGACCGAGTGGGCGGACATATTCGTCGGTTATGATACGGTGCTTGGCGACAGAGGTTTGTCGAATCTTTGACGACGACGAGAAGCAGTTCTTGTATTGCAGGTGCAGAGCTTTTAGCTATTCTTTCTTATGATTGGGAAGGTTCTGATTGAGGTCGAAAGTTGGTTCAGGTACTACAGTCATCGTTCTAGGTGCACTAGAATCCGTGAAGGCGAAAGCACCGCTGGATTGTACTATTTCGTCGATGTAGGCGCCCGTGGTGCCTTTGTTAATGTCCTTGTATTCGTGGCTGAAGCTCGTAAGCATCACTCTTGCTTTGCCTTCATGTAGCTCACCTATGCCTCGAGAGACGCAAATATCACGGTCGTGCAGTAAGTGATGATCGCCCTCGATGACACCCTCCATGTCTGTAGGCACTTCTGTACCGACGGAAATCATTACGCTGGAGCGAGGCGGAACGGTGACTTGTTGTTCTAGCACATTCAAGGCATGGTAACTGGTGTTTGTATCCGGTGGTGTCGCGTTGTGCGTTGAAAGCGTTATCGACTTGGACCTTAAGTCGATGACTGCACCGTGTTGGTTTAGAAAGTGCATGCCTAGGATAACATCCCTGGAGCAGTGCTGCAGGATTACGAAGCTCGCCGGGTAAGTGCGGTTGTTTACCGTGACTCGCGCTATGCAGATTCCAGCCGGCGTTATTAGGTGGCCTCCCGCTGTCCGGATATCGGGTCCTTGCCAGGCCGTTTCCACCTTCTTCAACTTGGCGGCGAACTCGCCACTGCAGACGGAATAGTCGGCTTCAGTGTCGACGAGAGCGGTGACGTTATGACCAACGAATAGCACGTCTAGATCGGTAGACCATCGTCTGGCGTTACGGTTAAGTCGTGGCGTCGGATCACGGCTGCGTCGGCTTGCTGCGCTGCTGCTACGTCGCGTTGGCAGGTCTACTTTCGGCGGCGAAGTGTTGTCGTCAAGGCTCTTGCCAGGCGCTATGCTGATACCTCGTCATGATGATTCGCGAATTTAGTTCGTCGGCGGCGGAGTATCTTCAGCATTGCGTCGTACAGCAACCGCACCTCCTTCGGTTGCTGCCATTAGTTTCCCGGGTAAGGGCTAGGAGATCGACCCCGGGTTGGGCCGGCATACAGCCCTTACCCGGCCCAACCCGAGGCGAGGTGTAGCGGCCTGGTGACGCCGATCGTGAGGGTCGTCGTGATTGCCACTGGGCTCTGGCGAGGTAGTCGGCCATGTCACGTGACCGCTCGCTAAGCTGTGGACGTGGCGCGCTGACGGCGAACCCTTGCAGGCCCACAAAATCAAGCTACACTCGAAGCACAACGAAAGCGGCGAACACAGACGGCGATCGTCGAAATCTGATCAGCGGCGAAACGCGTCGGCTTTTATACATGAGTCATCGAAGGTCCCAGAATAATCCGTGGTACCCGCGTGTCTTCCAGAAAGTTCTAGATAATTCGTGTTGCTCATACAATCAGATGACCTGAGCGTCGGTGATAAGAGACAACGGATAGAAGCATCGATAACGTTCCAGAAACTTCCGATACCTGCAGGCGCGTCCTGTGCCTAGCGATTACGTTTAACATTTGTTAGCCGGTGAAAAGTGGTCACCGGTGAAAGAAAAACATGCATACGTGTCAATATGATTATGAAAGATTGAGTAAAACAGTTTAAGACGTAACCTGCTTCCCTGTTCAAGCAAAAGGATCCAGTCAAGTTATTTTTTCCTCTTACACTTCGAAAGTGGTTGTATATCCCCAGGTTAAACAGTGTTGCGACGAAATTGACTTTTTCTAGAGCATTATTATGCAAAAAATTTATTGTTGGGCTTTACGTGCCAAAACCACAATCTGATTATGAGGCACGCCGTGGTGGGGGACTCCGGATTACTTTAGTCCACCTGGGGTTCTTTAACATTCACCCAATGCTGCATTGATATGCACATCAGAAACGGCATTCAACACAGGGCATGCCTACACCAACATTGGTAAAATTTGTTTTTTTACGCTGCTCTTTTACGTTAATACTTATGCGTTTTAAACTTTGTTGCAAGTGAAGGGCATGCCCGGCATTTCTAACTACGGTATTGAGATGTTATGACCAAGAGCCATCCTCTGACAGCATAAGACCTAAATATTTCAGAGGTGAATTATTTTTCTATTTCAACTGGCCACTTAACAAATACTTATATCTGATTTTGTAACATTTTTGTAGTGAAGCTAATGTCTACATAATTATGTATGTTTAGGGCCATGCTATTAGTGACACGCCATTTTTATACGCGCTTCAAGTCGGCCGCCAATAAAAACAATGACTCATTAGATGCTCTTGCACACAGTACACAATCATCCACAAAAATTGTATCCCGGTTCAATAATATCACACATATTGCTAATAAAAAACCTTGCACTCGGCCGCGCAACGCTTGAAACAGCGAAGCTGTGTGATCGTAGCCCAGCATTTTCCGGAAGTGCGCGCGAACTTTTCATCTTATTACTCATGTAGACGATAATTTCTTTTCGCGCGTCTCGGACTTACGGCCGACACTGCGCGTTGCACAGCGCAGCTTGCAACACCGACACCGCGTTCCAGGAGACCCGCTCCGTGAATGCGTCGCTCTCTCTCTCTCTCTCGCTCTCATAGCACGCAAAACCTCTTCACCTCGCAGAGCACGAGCGTACAAACACGCCAGCTGTGGAGGAATACGACGACGCTCGAACGCAATCATATGGTTAGCATAAATGCATGTTCTGGCAGCGTGGCTGTAAAGCCTAGTGGTTCCGACGCTCGCTTTGGGACCGGAGGTACGCGGACTCGAAACCCACCCCTGCAAGAAAGTTTATTAATTTCTTTTTTTGGTAGTTTCTTGATACGCACCACAAATTACGGCTGGCTTAAACAGCTTCGCTGTTAAAAAAAGAAATTCGGCAGAGACATTTCAAACTGATTACGTGTGGCTATGCGAAAGCGATATATTCCCTTTGGTGCAGTTTTGTACGGAACGGCGTTCCAGGAACTAGTTCCTTTTGGGAGGAACGGAGGAATGCCACCATTCCTTTAAGGCTCGGTGGAACTGTAACGGTAACTCGTTATTTTTACAAAGGGACGGCAGAGGGAACGGCGTTCCTTCTGTAAACGTTCCACAGCACTAAACAGGCGCACCGACGCACGCACGTATGCAGCACATCATGCAGGGCGCAAAGAACTACCGCTTGTCTGTCACGTGACTACGGTGCATTTTTTTCGCGAGTTCTGCACTATATTTTTTTATGACTAGGCTTCAAGATTGTCACGTGATGCTCCCTTCTGTAGTTTCTTTCCGCCATGGCGGCCTGTCGGACACTAACATCGAGATGTAACTCTTGCCGAGTTCAAACAAGGGTCTTTACTAAATTAAGAACATCTATTCTGGACATTTCTTTTTCCGCTTATACTGCAATATTGGATCAGCATTCATTAAACGCCTAAGTATTGTTCCTTTCGATGCGGTTTCTTTAGCAGACATTCAATTATATCCTCCTGAGACCCCTTGTACAATACATTGCAGATTGCCTTCCACTTTTTTTTTTCGAAATTCACTCGGAAGTGATTACGCAAAATATTCACTCTGGGTGTGAAGAACGGTGCATGTGTAACTACTGTAAAGAAGTGGTTTACTCATATTCTTGTCATCCGCTTTCGCGAAATTGGACAATAAATTGGTCTAGACCTCTGTGTCGTCCCACACGGCCGAAAGACTTCGAGGCGTATGTCGAAGTCACCGAGATTTCGTGAATATACCGGACGCGGTAGCAATATGGCAATGTACTACACCGTAGTTCCATCTTCATCTCAGCGTTCAAACAATGAAATGCAGTTTTTACCACAGCTTACATAAGGAGATGATGGAGATAGTCATTTTTTTCACGTACATGGAGGCGGAGCTTTTGGCATCTTTCCGTGGTACTATAGCGCCCACCGACGCTGCAACGCGCGGCCCTTAGGTCGGCGCTCCCAGCCGGTGCCTTAGCGCCGGCTGTCAAAGAAGTGAAAAAATTAAGAAGCACAGCGCGTGCTCGAGGCGCAAGCTCGGCTCGCCCAGTGTCGTTCTAGAAGCTAGCCACGCTGGTCGTCGCAACCGCCGCTCGGCTCACGATTCCTTCGTGTGCCTTCGCCATTTTGAACCTGCATTCCTTCGTGAACCTTCGCCATTTTGAGTAGGGACGATGGCACGGCTCGAACGGCCGCTGTCACGTCATCCTACAGTGGTGCTACACTATTGAAATTTTAAAAATTGTTTTTCAAGTTCATGACATAACAGTAGGCAATAAAAACTACCGTGAAGAGCGATTATGTCCCGTTGTTGTGTCCGGGTCTCAGGAGGCTATTGGTGCATGCGAGTAACTTTCTATTTGCAGATCTGAAGCGCAGTATCCTGACTGCGCATTTGAAGACAGAAGTGGAAAGCGCCGTATTTGTTGCACTTGTGATAGACGAGCACCAAAGTGGCAGTTAAACATGTCTGTAGTATGTCCGGTGCTGCTTGAAAAAAATTCGTCTAGGAGCGTTGCTTTGGATTCTTTTTATCTCCAGATAATGTGCAACCGGCAATGTTCAAATTCTTATAATATACTTAGTTTGAAGTGAGATTTAAATTGCACACTTTATTTCGTCGCAAGATTATCCGACACCACATTTTAATTTCAAAAAATCAAAGGTAACGTTAAAATAACGACACGTTACAATGTTAGAAATGTAACTGGAACGCGTTCCATTCGCCTTAAAGTATCTTGTAATGGGAACTCGTTCCAAGATTGGGAAGGAACGAGGAACGAGCTTTGGTTCCTGTTTTAGAGGAACGTGTACAACGCGGCTTTGGTGAAACGTTTTTTCCGCACGTTCCGCCTCCGTGCAAGTTCACCCCTGCGTTCTAAGGCGCTTTGGCGAGGCCAAATGAAAACGCGCTAAACGTCTGAACGCACTCGCTTGCCCACGAGTTCGTAACTCGAAGGAGCGCTCCACGGCGTTCAATTGGACATAAATACAAGGGCTCAGGCAAGGAGGCACCCGAAAGGCGAAGCACCAATGGCGATAGCAACTTAGTAGAGAGCTATACGGAGTAAGGATAGTAGTTTTATCAGCTGTATAAACTTGGAGATGCAGCAGCATCCGCAACGCGCAGAACTGTTGTCGACGCCGTCGCCGTTTTGCCCGCGTTCGCACCGAACGCGCGCGGCGTTGGTGACTGTTGCCAGGGCCTCTGGGGGCGGCTCGGAGGTTTTCGACGAGATCAGAACGGGAAACTCGTCGAGCAGCGTCGGAAGTCTTTACCACCTTCTCGCCTCGCAACGTTTTTATATAAATACACATTTGGTGCCACAGCTAAAGGGTCTAGTTTGCAGCGGAGAAGTGGAGAGGGTGTAGAGCTTGGCCTTCTTTTTAGGAATTGGCGCTGAGCCGTGCTCCCTCAAGGGCTGCAGAAGATAGCGCCAACCTTTCCCTTTCCCTCAAGAACCACTTACCACCGCGCGGCAGCACAGGCTGTCGCGTGGAAGGCATCTTGCTCCTTAAATCGCTCGTCAATTTGGCGAGCAAATTCGTCTAGACGGCTAGTGAGGTTGGAGAATTGTTGGGTGAAGGCTTGGATGGCCGTCTGCACCACAGCCTGAATTATGGCCTCCATGAGTTGTTCGAATTGTGGGGATAGGGCCGGGGTTGCCGCGGCCGATGTTGGTGTGGCCGAGGAGGTAGTGGGAGTTGCAGCCCTCTTCTTGGCCGGCTGTTCGCGAGTAGGAGGACAAGGTAGTAAGGGAGGGAGTTTATGAGCGGCCGAGATCATTGTCGCCGGGGTAGGGGTGAGGACCTGCAGGAAGGCATGCAGCTGCGACTGAAGGTGTTGGTTGGTGTTGTGGAGGGAGGCGAGCTGTGCGCGGACATGCAACATTTTCTAGAGGGGGTTGGCGGAGTCCTGGCAGATTACGTCTGCCCAGCGCACCTCACTGGTGTAGCGGCCGGGTTCCTGTGCAGGTGGTTTTTGGGGGACTGGAACTGGGGGTTGCCTCAGTCCGGTCCAGGAGTGGGATCAGGCCATAGGCTTGGTACGGTTTGAGGGCTGTTTCAGGAAATGGCTACGGTTTCAGGCTGTTTCATATGTAGCACCTATATAGTACAGAGGAGTAGTAGAGGTGCTTGGGCACCCAGTCTTGTTCGAAAAGTCTTGTTCGAGGTAGTGGTGTCGGCGTTGTGGGTCGGGAGTTTTGATGAGGACGACGTGTTGGAGGGTGTTGATTAGGGTGTCTGGCTTGGCCTCTTGGTGTCCGAGGCGGGCTGCTTGCAGAATCCCATCGCGAAGCGCAACGCCGTTCACGGTCCGAAGGTTGAGGCCGCCACGGGGACGGAGGGTGATTTTATGATCGTTGATGGGTAGCTTGGGGTGGCGTAGGGCAGAGAGTTGGGGCGGCCGGGGCCGGCTCCTCGCCAGAGCTTGAGGCGTAGATGGCTGCATACATTTTCGGCAGCGACGGAATTCGGAGTAGCGGTGGAGCGGGAGTTGCGAGTCGAGCTAGGATGAGTTGGCTAGGATGAGTTTATCCGGTCGTAGGGGACAAAGTCGGGTCTCCTCCGCGCCCCGCAGGCCCGGTTTCGATTCCCGCCCAGGTCAAAATTTACCTATTTTTCTTTTCAGAGGGATTAGTTTACTTTGTTTACATGAACCTGCCTGCTAAAGGTTTGTTCGATTCAGAAAAGGTGCACGGAACCGGAAACGAAAAGGTGCAGGCGGGGCCGACACGCGGTGCAGAAGTTCTCGGCACCTTGAGTGAGGTTGTAAGATGCAACCTATCAGCAGCGCCACCGCTAACATGTCAATCGAGTGTGTAGGTGCAAGCCTGTCGTCTGCTGCTGATCTACAAAAGCGGCGTGGGTAAGCACTAGCGCGACGACAGCAACGACAGCATGCGTGTCTAGAGGAGCCGTTTTATTTATCCTGTGCGGTCCACAAACCTGCTGACACGGACAACGAAATGGATGACCTCCACGTTGTTATGGAACTTATAGAATCGGAGAGCGAAGAGAAGGAACTCGACGCAGTGTTGTGCCAAGTCGGTGCTGAACTTGTCCGTAGCGATCGCAATCGTATTCCAAGATACTACGAGGAAGTTGTGGCCAGGTATTTTGATTACGAGTTGAAGCGCCTTTTTCGGCTCTCCAGAGACACATTTAAAACCCTTTCGGAGCGTTTCAAGTCGTCTGCCTTTTTCCCAACGCCTCGGGGAGGTCGCCCACAAATACCCGCGGAGAAAACGTGCCTGATTGCTTTGAGTTATTTGGGTACTCAGAACAGTATGTATAGAATTGCTGATACCTTTGATGTGTCTGAGTCATCAGTGTCTCTGTGTCTCAAAAGGGTTCTGGACTTCTTATTCAATATCAGCGAAGAAGTGATTGCTTGGCCTAGTGATCAAGAGCGGGCGAATATCAAAGCACGCTTTCTTGCTAGAAGCAACGGCAAAGGACCGAGAAACACCATAGGGTGTGTTGACGGCTGCCACATTGAAATTCCTCACCAGAAGGAGTCCCCAGCATCATACTACAACAGGAAAAAATTTCCTTCGATCGTTCTGCAAGGGATCTGCGACTCAAGCAGCCGTTTCATCGACGTTTTCGTTGGCTATCCCGGCTTCGCACACGACGCGCGCGTGCTGAAAGAAAGCCCCATCTATAGTGTAGCAGAGACTAAGTGTGCTAACGACTACTTGCTGGGGGACGCGGCGTATCCGCTTCTCCCATGACTGATGCCTACGTATAAAAATAATAGGGCAACGTTTGAGCGCTATAAGCGGAATTTCAACAAGATACACAGCCAACAACGTGTGGCAATTGAGCATGCATTTGGCATTCTGAAACAGCGTTTCAGAAGGCTATATCATGTAGACGCAGACTCAATCGACCAGTGTTGTCTCATTGTACTTGGAGCATGCGTGCTACATAACTTGTGTAGCAGTAGCATTGACAAGCTAGGTGACTGCGAAGAACCCCCCAGGGAGGACAACATCGAAAATGAAAATGGCGGAGCCATCACAAGCACTGCAGCTATTAAGCAGATGTGCGAGCTTAGACGCCAGAATATTGCTGAGACACAGTGCTGAGAGTACACTTCTCTCAACGGAACTTTGCTTTCTGCCATATTCTGCCCACTATAATTTTGTTTTGGATGTTTTGCACTGTTCCAAGCCTTGCACCTTCTGTTTGTGTCTGAGTTGTATAAATGCCAGAAAAGATTTGATGAAAACAAGGTGTTTAATTTCTTGCTTCATATGCGCTCACAAAGCGTTCCAGAAGGGCCATCTTCTGTTCATGTCGCGCTGCCCTATTTGTTTCTATTTGGTCCAGCTTTTGCAGCAGCTGCACCAAGGGCGGGTCCTTCTTCAGCTTGGCTCCACGTGGCTCCACCTGTGTGTTTTCCACACTTGTGGTTGGGCTAAGCGCCGCTTCTGGCGCCTGCGTTGTATCCTGCAGCTCCCTGCAGCAAATGTATTGTTCGTTAGCAGAACTACACTTTAGAGAGACAGGCTTGCCTTGCGGCATGCCTATTGCTCCAGATTGGTATGATAAAAAATGAATTGTGCACAGCACATGACAGATACCACAACAATCAAGACTAAAGTATGTCAATGAGACCACAGGGGCGGTATTCTGTAAGAGTCTACCTAGTGAACTGTCTATTTTGGCTGTTGCTGATTGGCTGCTACTTGACGTGCAGGAAGGAGACTGGCTGGCACCTTCCTGCACATCAAGCAGCAGCCAATCAGCGACAGCCGAAATGGACAGTCCACTAGGTAGACTCTTACAGAATACCGCCCCAGTGCTTTGTGCATTCATTGGCACAAGACACTTGGGCAGTGTTAGTGCATGGGCCAAGAGTGCAATAGCTGAAGAGATGGTAGTCGCTGTATGTTCAGTGCGGGCATTGAGGCTCTGCTTTCTGAAATAAATAGCCTGTAAGCACAGATTAAGTGGGCTATGTCATCACATACACTGCATGCATGGCACTAGTGTTCACCACATCCATTTTATTTAAAATTTATTTTAAATAGGAAATGTTTATTACTAGTGACATCAGGTGACACACAGGATGCAACACAAAAGTTGCCACTTTTATATAACCATGCTCACCTCTCCCTGCTGTCTGTCACAATTTTGTGCATATGTCACTACTGGACTTATGTGGTGCTGTTTTTTCATAAAGTCCTGCAGGTCTCTAAAAAGTTAAATGCAAGTGGCACCAGAAATTTAGTACACCAGTAAAACGTGAATTTGTACAAGCAATACTTGGCATATTGTAACAAAAACAGAGAAAGCAAGTTTCTACTTTTTAATTGCTTTTTATGCCCTTATGCATATGCCAGTGCAAACAGTGGCCAGTAGTGAGAAACATTGGTGTCCAACAAATCACTTAGCCAAATTGCACGCATGGCTTGGAGAAAGCGTAACTGCGTACAACCGTGGTAGAATTTCCTGTAAATTAAACGATACACTACTAGAATAAGCTCTTCTCTGAAGCTCACACTCGTTAGCATTGCATGCTCAGACATTTTGTAATGCTTTAGTATAAGGTATTTCAGGGACTCGCCTGGAAACAGCCAGTTTTGTTACTAATTTAATGTACACCGCTGTGAGTAAAACGTTCTTTCAATGGACGTGAATCATGTGCAACACAGACGTCAGGTGTTAGCTGAACTATGCACTAGCATACGAGATCATGAATAAAATAAAAGCAGCACTGCGAACTCACCCTCAAAACTGCACTCGGCAGCTCCGCTTCCATACTTGTTATTATTAATCCGAACTTTTTTATACGCCCTCTCCAGCGAGTTCCACTTGTTGGTGACTTGAATCACCGTTATGGCGCATCCGAATTCTTCGTTTAATGCATCTGTTATAAACAGCATCAGCTGCTTTTTGTTCCTGCGCGCAGAACAATACAAAATGTAACGCAAATACAAACAAATAGAATGCTAAGCCTCACCTTAGTCCCCCCTTTTGCCCGATGCGGCCAAAATGCTTTTTATAGCATTCAATGAGAAACTTAGTTCTCCGGCCACTCCACAAAGCTTCTTCAGAATCGCGATGCGGAGACGGCATGGCTGCACACGGCACGGCAGCTGCGGCAGCAGCTTCAGTGGTCGTTGGCGTGGCATCTCCGCATCGCGAAGTAGCGGCTTTCGGCAGCTGCGTATTTGTATGGCTGTTCTGCAGCTCATTGTCCGAACAATCGGCGGCAAAACCGCTAGGTGTGCAGAGTACACGCACCCGTCTTCCATCTGCAAGAACAATGGAATAAATGTCGCCACTTCATACAAACCATGCTATTACGTTTACAGAGCATAATGGCAAATTTACCTGCTGTAGTGTACAGCTTGGCGTCTCCGTCATTGACTATCACGCCAAGTTCATCTACGATCGGGAACAATTGCGTGCGAACGCCGTCGATATCCACAAACATCGCCATGGTGTCGTCTGCACGCGTCTGCGATGGCGCTTCGATGGATCGTTCGTGCGGCTGTACCTCGTCGCAGCAAGGTTCAAAGGTGCGCTGCACCGCGGCGACACCTAACCTCGCACCCCGCGCAATCAAGGACGAGAGTTCAGGGGACGCCACTGTACCTCGGAGAATCGAGGGTTTAGGTGCAGCGCACCGTGGATGGGTGCAGAAGGTGCAGAGAACCTTGGCTGAAACCGCGGCGACACCTAACCTCGCACCCCGCGCAATCAAGGACGAGAGTTCAGGGGACGCCGCTGTACCTCGGAGAATCGAGGGTTTAGGTGCAGCGCACCGTGGATGGGTGCAGAAGGTGCAGAGAACCTTGGCTGAAACCGCGGCGACACCTAACCTCGCACCCCGCGCAATCAAGGACGAGAGTTCAGGGGACGCCGCTGTACCTCGGAGAATCGAGGGTTTAGGTGCAGCGCACCGTGGATGGGTGCAGAAGGTGCAGAGAACCTTGGCTGAAACCGCGGCGACACCTAACCTCGCACCCCGCGCAATCAAGGACGAGAGTTCAGGGGACGCCGCTGTACCTCGGAGAATCGAGGGTTTAGGTGCAGCGCACCGTGGATGGGTGCAGAAGGTGCAGAGAACCTTGGCTGAAACCGCGGCGACACCTAACCTCGCACCCCGCGCAATCAAGGACGAGAGTTCAGGGGACGCCGCTGTACCTCGGAGAATCGAGGGTTTAGGTGCAGCGCACCGTGGATGGGTGCAGAAGGTGCAGAGAACCTTGGCTGAAACCGCGGCGACACCTAACCTCGCACCCCGCGCAATCAAGGACGAGAGTTCAGGGGACGCCGCTGTACCTCGGAGAATCGAGGGTTTAGGTGCAGCGCACCGTGGATGGGTGCAGAAGGTGCAGAGAACCTTGGCTGAAGCCGCGGCGACACCTAACCTCGCACCCCGCGCAATCAAGGACGAGAGTTCAGGGGACGCCGCTGTACCTCGGAGAATCGAGGGTTTAGGTGCAGCGCACCGTGGATGGGTGCAGAAGGTGCAGAGAACCTTGGCTGAAACCGCGGCGACACCTAACCTCGCACCCCGCGCAATCAAGGACGAGAGTTCAGGGGACGCCGCTGTACCTCGGAGAATCGAGGGTTTAGGTGCAGTGCACCGTGGATGGGTGCAGAAGGTGCAGAGAACCTTGGCTGAAACCGCGGCGACACCTAACCTCGCACCCCGCGCAATCAAGGACGAGAGTTCAGGGGACGCCGCTGTACCTCGGAGAATCGAGGGTTTAGGTGCAGCGCACCGTGGATGGGTGCAGAAGGTGCAGAGAACCTTGGCTGAAACCGCGGCGACACCTAACCTCGCATCCCGCGCAATCAAGGACGAGAGTTCAGGGGACGCCGCTGTACCTCGGAGAATCGAGGGTTTAGGTGCAGCGCACCGTGGATGGGTGCAGAAGGTGCAGAGAACCTTGGCTGAAACCGCGGCGACACCTAACCTCGCACCCCGCGCAATCAAGGACGAGAGTTCAGGGGACGCCGCTGTACCTCGGAGAATCGAGGGTTTAGGTGCAGCGCACCGTGGATGGGTGCAGAAGGTGCAGAGAACCTTGGCTGAAACCGCGGCGACACCTAACCTCGCACCCCGCGCAATCAAGGACGAGAGTTCAGGGGACGCCGCTGTACCTCGGAGAATCGTGGGTTTAGGTGCAGCGCACCGTGGATGGGTGCAGAAGGTGCAGAGAACCTTGGCTGAAACCGCGGCGACACCTAACCTCGCACCCCGCGCAATCAAGGACGAGAGTTCAGGGGACGCCGCTGTACCTCGGAGAATCGAGGGTTTAGGTGCAGCGCACCGTGGATGGGTGCAGAAGGTGCAGAGAACCTTGGCTGAAACCGCGGCGACACCTAACCTCGCACCCCGCGCAATCAAGGACGAGAGTTCAGGGGACGCCGCTGTACCTCGGAGAATCGAGGGTTTAGGTGCAGCGCACCGTGGATGGGTGCAGAAGGTGCAGAGAACCTTGGCTGAAACCGCGGCGACACCTAACCTCGCACCCCGCGCAATCAAGGACGAGAGTTCAGGGGACGCCGCTGTACCTCGGAGAATCGAGGGTTTAGGTGCAGCGCACCGTGGATGGGTGCAGAAGGTGCAGAGAACCTTGGCTGAAACCGCGGCGACACCTAACCTCGCACCCCGCGCAATCAAGACGAGAGTTCAGGGGACGCCGCTGTACCTCGGAGAATCGAGGGTTTAGGTGCAGCGCACCGTGGATGGGTGCAGAAGGTGCAGAGAACCTTGGCTGAAACCGCGGCGACACCTAACCTCGCACCCCGCGCAATCAAGGACGAGAGTTCAGGGGACGCCGCTGTACCTCGGAGAATCGAGGGTTTAGGTGCAGCGCACCGTGGATGGGTGCAGAAGGTGCAGAGAACCTTGGCTGAAACCGCGGCGACACCTAACCTCGCACCCCGCGCAATCAAGGACGAGAGTTCAGGGGACGCCGCTGTACCTCGGAGAATCGAGGGTTTAGGTGCAGCGCACCGTGGATGGGTGCAGAAGGTGCAGAGAACCTTGGCTGAAACCGCGGCGACACCTAACCTCGCACCCCGCGCAATCAAGGACGAGAGTTCAGGGGACGCCGCTGTACCTCGGAGAATCGAGGGTTTAGGTGCAGCGCACCGTGGATGGGTGCAGAAGGTGCAGAGAACCTTGGCTGAAACCGCGGCGACACCTAACCTCGCACCCCGCGCAATCAAGGACGAGAGTTCAGGGGACGCCGCTGTACCTCGGAGAATCGAGGGTTTAGGTGCAGCGCACCGTGGATGGGTGCAGAAGGTGCAGAGAACCTTGGCTGAATCGAATACACCTTAAATTTGTCATCAATTCGAGCATTTTTTACGCGTTTTTACTCTTTGCCGTCGGCCATTTTTGGTAGCGTCATTCGGTCACGCCGCCGACTACAACTACGGGTTTCGCGTAATGGGGCATATAATGCTTTCGCATTAAAAAAGTGGAAAGGAATCTGCCCCAACACGGAGCCTTGCGGCACACCAGACATAGCAGCAACATCATCCGAGCAACTCCCATTCAAAACAACTCTTCGACTTATACCTGTGTCACACGGGCACATTTGGAAGGCCTTCCAGTCGATGGCCTTCGAAACGCCACAACTCTATCGACTCGAAGGAATTGTCGCGCTGCTAAACGGCACTTTTAAAAGGCCGTTGAGTGGTTCAGGCGTTTCTCGCAAAATTGTGTGGCGCTTCGGATCTTTATTTTTGTTTTCATGTAACCAAAAGTTAAAGGACATTAAAACCACTTAAAAACGCTATAATTTATTTTATGTTGCGAAATGGTGGCGATATGACGGAATCTGGCAACACATGGAGTAGAGGGATAGTGTACTAGACAACATGGAGGAAGGAATGAACACAAGCACGTCACTGTTGTCGAGAGTATGTGCAGTTCGCACATGTGAAGTGGCGAAAATAGTTTATTGAATAATTAATAACACTCATGTATAGTACTTTTAGAGCATTTTGGTTGGATTTGTTCTTTCTAACCGTGAGTACGAGCACACTGTGAACGAGACGGCATGTTCGCGCTGTTTCCGCTTCCGTTGCTCAAAGGCCATCCAGATTTCAATAGAGCTGTAGGGTGCTCCGTTGGCTCGATAGAATATTGACTCGGCGGCCTTCGAAACCGCACGTGTAGCAGCTCGAACTTGACCTTTCAGTCAACTGACTATCGGTGGGAAGGCCTTCCAAACGCCCGTGTGACACGGGTATTACTTACTTAACAACACGGAGTTACAGCCTGTATATTCATAAAAGTATTCACGTGTTCATAGTGCCGCTAATCTTACCTGGCATATCGACATTAGTGACACTACGGATCGAACGTTGGGTTATTGGCTCCTGTACACTTATAATGCCACCATCCTCTCTCATGTTACTATAGAAAACACTTATAGGAACAAAATTTGAGTATACATCCAATGTGTATTTATTGTATTTATTACCTCATTAGAACTCAAGTTTACTCCACTCGTTTTATATGTTCAACTTATGATCGAATAGCTACTCTAACCCCAAATAAAGCTAAAGTTGAATTTGTAACCCATAAACTGATACAGTCGAACCCGGATATATCGAATCTGAAGGGGATCACAAGAAGTTCGTTATATAGGTAATTCGGTATATAAAATAATAGGCCCTCAGGTAAGCGGTGGCTTACCGGTTAGTGCATCTGAGAGCCGCTAACTTACTGCACGCAACATGGGGAAAAAAAGCAAGCACACTTTAATTACCCGCAAAAAAAATGCTGGTTCACTTTTAACTTCATTGAAAAGTCGAAGCTGATTCTTTCTTTACACTTGTAGCGGCCATCGCTTGCGGAAAATAAACTCGTGAATAGGCACTCAACCCACACTACGACGCCTCCAAAATCGGATAGAAGGAATGTTGACGTCCGAGGTAGCATGAGGGCTAGCTGAACAGCCTGACGGGGCTCAACTGACTGCACTATCTCTTCTCCACCTCCAGGTGCCAGAATACCTCAAAGTGTACAAAGGAGTGCACTATGAGGTCTTCTGCGTGGCGCCGCGTTCAATATATCGATTGTGCTGGTGAACGAGCGTTCTTTATACGCGTGCACTAGCCCGATACAGTTGCATGGAATTTTCAAGGGGATTTTACAGCTGTTCGATATACAGAATAATTCGTTATAAGTTGGCTTGATATATCCGCGTACGACTGTATCTCCGTCACCATATATATGGCATCGTATTGATCAGCTGTACAAAATTCGTATCAGATTTAGTCACATTAACTTCCTTCAGCTCTTTCTGGCCTCACACAGCCCTTGAATGGTATCGCCTCCCCAAAGAAATCATAAAGAGTACAAATAAACGCAAGTTTCATGCAACATCAACTACCGTACGTTGTGTAATCTGAACTTGTTAATTACTTACTATGTTCCTTTTAAATTCTTTGTAAGGTCAGGTAATATGGTGTAATTGTAAATCTGCCTTCGTCGTGCGCACTGAACTTTTTTCCACGTACTACCAGCTAAAATTATATGATTAGAAAGTTATTTTTTAATCATTGATTATTTGTTTAGCCTGCTCAACCCACTTCCTTCCGTAATGCCTTCGAGTGCTGATGGCGCAAATAAATAAATTATTAAACTGTAAAAAATATTTCTTGGGTGAGAGGTGGTAACCTCCGGCAATGTATAATCATCATCATCAGACTATATTTATGTCCATGGCAGGACGAAGGTTTCGCCCAGCGATCTCCAATGACCCCTATCCGGCGATGTATAAAATATGCGCATTATTTAAAGCTACATAGTTTAACACTACGTAGCTAAGCTCAGTTATTCTTCTGAAATAACTAGTCAGTTGTTCCTCTTAGCCGCTTATTTTGTCTGTGCATGAAAGTCTCTCGTTTTATTTGCTCAAATGACAACCTAATTAACAAGCTTTTGAAACTTATATCGCTTTGGTACATAAGTTGCTATGTGTTTTTGGACTCACGCGCTAAAATAAAGAAAACGTACATTGCTTTATAAATGCCGTGAATGAAATTGCTGCGAAAAGACAAAGCCGTAAAATACATTTGAACTTTTCATTACATGCCTATAGCCAGGAAGTTTATGCAACCAAATGATTGTGTATTATTACATTCTCAAATTCCTACGGCATTTCCCCTATGTGGAGAAGCCAGTTTAACTTTTAAATGATTCACAATTCGACTTTGTGATGTTTCGACCATATATATATATTTGATAGATAGAAATATGCATGACCAATAGGAACATACGTTGGAGGCAAAAATTCTTAGCAAATTTTGCCAAGTAATCTGTGTTGACCAACTGAACAGCATATTTCAACCCTGGAACAGATAGGAAATTGAAATGAATCACATGCATAAAAGTTTGCAGTGCGAGTATTATGAAGTACAGTTTCAGTTATATTTCTTTCAATTGATGATATATGATAGTTGATGTGATGACTTCAATTTCCTGTTTTATGTTTAGGCTACTGACACTGCACAAACTATATTTTTTGTCAAAACACGGAATACAGGCCCAGAGTGCGGCTCATAAACACATCGGGATAATGAGGTGTAATTTGTGGATACATTTCTCGCTATGGGTATTATAGGAGCCCCTTTCTCGCAAATATGTCTTGGTTTAGAGCGCGTGTGCTGAAAGTAGACTGATTGTCCGCGCTTTCCGTGCAGCTACCGAAGCGACTGTGACAGCCTTTCGCTGTTTAAAGGTTTAAGCCTTTCGATGCCAAGCGCCTGAAATATACACAAACAACGCGCTTGTCCAGAACCAGAAAGGTCGCAAGCATCATGCGAAGGGAGGGATTACCCTTGTACGGGTTAGTTGCATCCTTCAGCAAAAAATAAAAACCGGGGAGTGACAAATCATCTTTAACGACGGGCTGTCGCTCTTATCGTTATCACAAATGACGACTTGCGGCAACGTACTGCGTTTTGTCGGGAAGCTGTTATGGTTCATTCTTTAGAAAGGGTATTTATTTATTTTTTCGCAACGTAACTTACTTCATCGGGGCAGATTTTAAAACATAAAGGTTTTGGGTCAGGCGGTGGTACCTAGGTGACATGAACGCTCGAGAAAAATGGACTTGTACAGTCAGTTTCTTTTGGAAGCGCTGATAACGTTGTAATTTAAACCACAATAGCACTTCGTACATGGCATTTTTCCTAACAGCTTAACAGAAGGCTAATCAGTCCTCATATTAATAAACTTATAACTTTTTACCAGAGACACTCTCAGATGACTTCAATATATTTACAATAAAGGGCTCCATAATTTCCACCATGGCTTTACGTAGGTACGTTGGCGCACTTCATGTAATAATCCCAGTCAGCCTACTCACATATAGCGCATTACTAATCACATCTACCATGGCCTCGGCTACATCCCAAGAAGCAATTTCCTACCTATTTTGCTTACTTAAGACTCGGTAGGCTTAAGACAGGCCAAAATTCGAATAGGAATGCGTAGTATGGAATTAGCATGGAACCTACAGTGATCTAGAACGTATGCATTACACTCGAGTCTGTCCAGAATTAGACAGTAACATTCATTTACTCTGACTATTCATCTATCATCAGTGTTAATAAACTAAACGCATGCTGTGCCGATCTTTCCCCCCACCTCACCCCAAATTCAGCTGGGCGCAGGCTACCACCCTGCGTCTGCTACAAACAAATACGTACCCTTCACTAGCCCGCCTCCACCTTATATTCCATGAAGTCTACAGTACACCCAACTGCCGGTGCTGTGGCACTCACCCGGCTACGCTTCCGCATGTGCTGTGGGAGTGCCCAGCACTGTACACATACATTAACACCACGACACCCTCGTCGAGCTTGCGCCAGGCTCCGCGGAGCTCCGCCCTCGACCACCAAACCTGGGCGACCCAGCACGCCCGTGAGGCGGCGGCGAGGCAAGCCCTCGACGTCCCATCATGGGAGGCTTAGGCCCGGCCACCATAAAGTACTGGCTCTACAATAAATGTTTATTCCTCCTTCTGAGCTTCTATCGCTAGGTTTGCGTCGTGAAGTCGCCTGAGCTTGCACAAGTTCTACAATTCGACGCTCCAATATCCCATCACCAAGAGCTCGGCGCTTGTCATCACGAATAAGCTAAAAAGCAACCTCGCCTTCAGAACGTATAGTCAGCGTCACAAGCTTTCGTACCCCGGAAGGTGAAAAAATATTTATATTTCTACGCCTTAGTCACGCATCGTAGTATTCGGATTTACAGCGTATACTGGTCTAGAGTAAACAAAACAAAAGTTTTGCATAGTTTTACTGGCTGCGGGGTAGCTGCGTTGAAAATGAACTTATTCGCAGAACCTCGGCCGCGTAAACTTTTGGCGGCGACTGTGCGATTGAACACCTGCATTTTCTTTATTCTGCACACAATTTTTTTCATGAATGGCCTTCCAGCCAACGTCATGCAGTGCTTACACCTGGTTAATTTTCAGGACAGCAGACTCACACATGACATATTAAGTAGAAGAACTGAACTATTATGTAGCACGTCATTATTATCGCCAATCAGGTGTAATAAATATGTAAACAAATAAAGGATAATAACATTGCCTATGAAATTTTACTAAAATCTCAGGAATACTTCAAAACTTCGCCTGTTCGTCTTGTGTACGTCCCTATACTTTCTAGCAAACTGAAAGGGAGAAATTCAAGGGTGAAGTTGACATCTCTTGTGGCACCATGGCAGAAAAGGGAAGGTGTAGCTTAGTGGGCCCATATGAAAGGATCAGCTGCGATTGTGCTACTCACGCACAAGGAACGACACTTTTGTAATTTTTTTTACAGGCAGTAAAGTGATAAATGGTGTCCGTGGACGCTGCAGTGATCATGACAATACCACCGTACCGATATGGGTGATAAACGATTCTAATAAGGGAACATTTCTGCAAGCCTCATGGTCCTTTGTCATGTTTCTTCAATTGTCCAAACACGTTAAATTTACCGCAGAAGAAAATTCTTACAGAATTACTGAAGAATTGTACCAGTAATTATATCATGGGGCTGCGATCTGATTCAGCAATAGAGTTAGTTAAGAACAGAACAGCAGAATGCCATAGTAACTTTGTTGATTCTAGCCGAAAAAAATGTCTTCTTGCAACGCTTTGTGGGCATAACTCAAAAAGGGTGTAGTCTGTGATTGGAATACTTCTCTATTTCTACACGACAAACTACATTAACACGCCCCGGTGTCCTTTCGCATTATTTCCAATACTCCTCTGCGCACATCCTGGTAAAAGGATATAAAGACCTTTAGTATTTCGGGAATTTCGTGAAGGTATATGGGAATGGTTCAAATGATAAGACACGTGCGCTGCATATTGAGGATAGAATGTTTATGTTTCGAGGTATTGGTTTGTACTAAGCAAAAAAGCTTGTGAAATAATTCGGAAAGCCTTCATTTGCACCGAAGATCCGGTACGCAAAAATTCTGCTTTGATATAATGCAAATATACTCAGTCAAATAGCTTCTGTATTCCTTTGTAAGAATACTACGTCTGGGGCTGCAGCCAAGTTTTCTACTTCTGCGTCTTTTAATTGCACTCACGGGAAGCTATTTATTTTTGTGGTACGTTTCCGGCTGAACAAAAGTCGCACAAACATGCCTTTCCATGACATAGCTGAATAGGCAAAAATATTTCTTAGTAATGTCTTCATAAATGTTTGCCTTAAGAAAGAAATCAACTTTGAAAACACAAAGTTGGGTTTATTGTCTAAAATATATTACACCAAAAGTGCAAAAGAAGTTTGGAAGCACGTTCGCATGCTCACGAAACCAGCCAGCTATTTTTTAGGAAGACGTTGGTACAGTAGAAGGAAACGGAACAAGAACCGCAACTAAATGACCTGCGTTTCGGAATATGCCATCTGGCGGGAAACGGCCAAACTAAGCAGCGACAAAGTGATAAAAAAAATAGCGGCGCCGCTGGCTTCGAACCTGCGAACTGCCAATCGTGGTATCAGCGATCCTAAGCGGTGGTCGCGCCGAACGCTCGGCTATAGGTTTGTGTGCTGCCGGAGGCAAAAACTAGGCTTATATACGTACCGCAATAAATTCTGCGACCTTGTTATGAAAACTGCGATTTTAGAACGACTTTTTTGCCATTTCAAGAGTTGCTGCTGCAACTAGCTGAAAGCCGAGTCATTGAAGTTGATAAATCCCCAACAATACGTCGATCGATGCAATAGGCTCATCGCAAATGGCTTTTTACATGCTTAATGCAAATATGACCCCCAAATTATGGCTTGGGCAGTGGCATAACCAGAACAAGGGGGGGGGGGGCATACGGGGCACGTACCTAGGATGTGTCACAAGCGGTGTTTGTGCCCCATCTGAGTTTATCATACATCTTTTCTCCGTTTGATTTTTGGTAGGGGACACAAGAACTACAAGCACCACTGTTCACAGTTAAACGACTGCAGATATGTGTACTTCATATTGTAATCAGCTTCAATTGCAGCATCATCAGAGCATACTGAATTCGCTGTCATAAGTTTGACGTGTTTCTTTAATGGTTGTTAACTCCTTATCATGTCATCTCCCCCTATTCTTCTGGCACCACATTTGCGTTATTGTTGGCCACTTGTGTACGCCGAGTGTAGTCTTTATACTTTTCTTAACTCCACGTGGTATCTTCCATTTACTTTGGTGGCTGATTTCTTTTGTTTTAGATAAGCCAGAGAGGCAGAATTCTTTTCAAGACTTACATTTCTTGATAACATCAAAATAGAGATGCATACCATACCACCACTGCCCCTCATCAATCCATACGCAAGATATCTCCCCTACCAGCAGGGGCGCCTGCGTCAGCAGGCGTTTGGTGTGTTGCGACACCACGGACCCGAGCACATGAGGGTCGGACCCTCCTATGCTTATCCGTGCGTGGCTTAGCCGTGTCCTGGGAAAAGGGGATCCTGGGGGTTGAGCCGATGCCGGGAGTTTGGACCTCTATGACCGCCCGGCAGAAGCAACACACTTCTTTGGCCCCCGCTTCACGTAGACGGCACCGCGGGATTGACCCACCCAGGGGAAATCGGTAGTTGCCTTTTCCTGTCTCTCTCTCCCTCCAGCCTTCGTCTTTCTCTCTCACTTTCCATCTGTCCTGTCTTCTCTTTACTTTATTTTACTTCCAATCTTCCAGGCAGCAAGGGTTAACCTGGTGTAGTTCATCCAACCTAGGGTTTATTATATTACGCTATAGCAGTGATGTACACTCTTAGCACGGTAACGTTTACTAAAGGGGTATATTCTCACAAATTTGTGCACCTATAAAGAAAAGTTACATAGTAACCTTTATTTAAGTAACCTTTAATAAAGGGCATACTCTCACAAATTTGTAACCTATAAGTTGTAAATAAAATTGTAACCTTTACTTGGGTAACTTTTAATAAAGGGGCATATTCTCACAATTTTGTGCACCTATAAAATAAAAGACTACGTGTACCTATACTAAAGGTCACTATATAGTAACCTTTAGTATAGGTACACGTAGCCTTTATGTATGTAACCTTTCGTGTAGACATACAGTCTTGCAAGGCTTCACACGTGCGTCCTTCTGCGCATGTCCATGAATTTAGGACATTCATTCTTCGGCCAACCACCAAACTTCAGCGCAATGCACTAGCGTAACTCACTGAGCAGAACTTCATGAAAATTCTACTTCAAATGATCGGCCGAATTTCTACAACTTTCGGTTACCAACGTCAAGAGGATACTCGCTTCTGAAAATATAGGCATTTAAGGCACTTAGTCATAACTTCTCTGCTGCGTTATATTAGCGCTTTGGTGAAGGTTAAAGCACTGCTAAAACCCAGCAGGCAAATTACGACTAAGTGTCATAAAAGCTTATGTTATCGAAAAAGGTATCCTTTCGACGTAGCTCACGGAAAGTTGTTGAACTTCGGCTGATCTTCCGAAATACAATTTTTCTGAAAACGCTGCTCAGTGAGTTACGCTAGTGCCTTGCAGTGAAGTTCAATGGGTGGCCGAAAGAGCAATGTGCAAAATTTATGTGCATGCGCAGAATGACGCGCGGGTGACAACGTGCAAGACTGGATGCCTATACGAAAGGTTACAAAAAAAGTTTCCTAAAAATGGCCGCAGGGGTTATGCCCTAATTTCTTGGACATGACTCATTGTCGAAAACTAAAAAATACGACGTATTCAGGTCTTAAGACAAAATGACATTTTATTGCTGTGAAAACTTCATAGCGGCGACAGACAGCATTTGCGCGATAGTCAATGCATTTGGGGACAAAATTTTACTAATTAGATTTTTTCATTTCTGTGGGGACATATAATTGCATATTGAAGACAGCCAGTAGCGAAAGAATACCGATTTGCCATAATTGTGCCTGGCACCAGTTTAGAGAAATTGAATTTGCAATGAAGTGCGTTGGGGCTGCTTCAGTTATTCTTTCTGCACAACCTGCAGCAAAATTCTGTAAATATCTCAACTGGAACAGCAATGCATTTTATAGCATGTTCGCAGTATGTGTTTTGAGACTATTCTGTGGCAGAATGCTTCCAGCAACCGGATATGGAGTGCTTTTTGACCCACTCTGCCATTAACCACGATTGTTTATTTACATGCTAATCAGTGAAACATTGGTAATATTCGTACTAGTGATGATTATTCGAGTTTATTGGCGAAATTCGTGCTAATGATTATTGCTGAAACTCTGTGCCGATGGCTATAAAGCTTGTTCCGCAGAAATCAACATTTCGTCTCAAATTCTCTTTTTTAATATTCAAGGACAGACTGGTTAACAACGTGTAAACCTTTGCCACCTTGCTATTTTACAGCGCAGGTCATTTACACAAGGCAGCTTGCAGGAATTAGCATAGAACGCACGATGCATCAAGACAGTTGTACATTTTGAAATAAGCTGGCACATACTTGGTAATTTTGGATTGAATGTGCAAGACACAAAATAATTGATGAAATACACAGTATGTTGCTTTTGTATACAGGTTAATGCATCGTGTACAGGTTCGTCCCGCAAAATATTTATTTGGTGCAGACCATGTTGAAAGTTTTTTGCAAAAAAAGTGCCATGTCATCATCACATGATAGTGCGATTTCTAATAATTAGATTTTGCACAAGTGGAAAGCACATCTGAAAAGGCGGCACATTTCAGAATGAATACGCATTTCTGCAAGCAATATCTCTTGTATCGAAAAAAATTTATAGAGGTATGAGACGGCAGTACCCACATTCTGGTAATGACGTGAGTAGCAGCTGTGAGAAGGAAAGCTGACAAAACATTTAGGGAAAATGTCATGATTACTTTATTTGCACATACAAGACAAGGTAACTCAAAGCTTTCCCTTCACAAGCAAAATTACATTTTGCCTTGGTCTGTTTTCTTCTTCATGGCCATGAAGCAATTATGAAAAAAACCTCTGAGTACAGCACTCCCTGGCAGCATAAATTTCTACAGCATCACAAGGAATGGGGCAAAAAAAAGAGAAATGTTGAAGGTTCGTATACAATATGTTCAAACACAAATACATATAAGTTTTAGACTTCCACGAGGAGGACGATCTCATCCTTGTTGCGAGCACAATCATGTCTCTTTGGTGCTATAATGTCAGTTGCTAATTCTCCGATCTCCTTGCTGTTTAGTGGAGCCTACAACGACAGAAAAGTAATCTTACAATCTCGTAGTTACTTGTTAGCGTCGCCCTGCAAACAACAACTAGCAACATGTAATGAAAGAGACATAAATAAACCACAAACAGATGAAGAACTACCACAGAACAAATAATTAAACACGCCTAAGGTGAATATACTCGTATGTCGAGGAAATGTCCGTAACAATAAAAATTAAAGATTAAATACTGAACAAAAATGAATTCTCAAGTCAGTTCGTACTCCCCTCCAGTACAAGAACAAAAGACAGCACCTCAATAACGTGACAGTTCAACAGTCAAAACGCAATATCAAGTCATTACAAACTGAATATCAGCACAAAACACCAGTTCCGTGCATGAGGTCAATGTTGTGCGTCCGCACAAAAGTGCAAGATAAACTTGAGATTTAAGAATAACCAACACGGTGACTGATAATGATAAAAATATTAAAACAACAGTGTTTATGAAGCGAGCAAGTAGTTCACTTAAATAAAACTGAACAGTGCGAGCATGAGCAAGAATTGACGGCGAAATTTACGACAGACACACACCAGCAAATAAATAGTTGAACAGGAAGCATTGCTTACCTAGGTCACATTTATTGCTGTCTTCGGAATTCATTACAGCAGTCACAACACAAACGATGCTCACCACTGTCAGGTTAGCGAAGAACTTTTACCATTGGCCATCGGCAATGCCACTCGTCGCAGCGGCCACGAAGCACGCCAACATGTCCCTGCTCCACGCCCGGCGTCATGGCTTCTTTTCAGCGGCGCGCGCACCTTTAGGAGTCCTTTTAGTAACTGTACCACCCGTCACGAGTTAATCAGACACACAACACGCTTGGTAAGCGCACGCCACCAAATCGGAGAGCGTAAAAACGTGGGTAAAGCGATGAAACAAAGCGCGACACGACCGTTTCAAAACGACACCACCGACGATACTCTTCCCGGCATGCATCGCGAGAGCTGCGGAATGCGAAGGAGATATGACAGCGCTCATGTTTGGCTGAAGCTGAAGCGCGTTTGATTACGCCCCGCTTCTAGCGCAACTAAAGATAATAATCAAACTACAGTTCCGTCAAAGTATCACAGGACCATATATATCAAGACGCTAATATTCTAATGTTTCAGGATGTTGCTGTTCGTTTGTATTTGTATGTTTTCTCCCTGCTCATTTGGCCGGCAGCCATTGTGGCCTCCCACCGTCAGCGCACGTTCATCTCTCTACGAGACCTTACTGGAGCGGCTGTCGCCCGCTGTCATCTGAATGTAACGGCGTCTTTCTCGCGTGTTAGTGAGCGGGCAAAATTAGTGCGTGTCTGGCGTTCTCTAATGAACCAAACATTTGCTGTAATTTAGGAACCACTCCCTCTAACACGTGAAAAACACAAAAAAGAAAGAAAAGAAAAAGAAAGCGCGGTGGCCAAACATTCAGTTGCAGTGTACAATTAAGTCTGATTACGAAGCATCTTTCTCGCCCTGCAGATGAGTTGTTCGACCTGCTCTACGCTTTGATTCTGTCGGTCGTCGAGATTTTACAGTACTCTAGCGTGCGCCCACGTGCGACCTTCAGTGTGCTCCCGCTGTGAGTGGGTGTCGCAATTCAGGAGAATATAAAACAAACGCGAATATAGGGAGCATTGATACACAAGGAAATAATTAAAAAAATATTGGCTACAAATATACAATCAATCACCATAATACACCCGCTTTTAGTTTTTGTGCAGGTACACAAGTCTATGTTTTATACCACAGCCTAAAATGTCTGCAGCGGTAGCGGGGGGCTTTCCATCACATTGAACCGTAGTGATAATTCATGCCACAACATCGTTTGCCACAATATTCTCCGATGTATGTTCCCTGTTTCTGTGGCTTCCTTTTAGACTATAATGGCATCTATGCAGTAGAGATCAGTGACGAATGAATTGCTGTTATCTCTCTTGAGCCTACGCTCGTGCAATATTAAATTTCTTTTTTACATTGCGAAACTAAAGATCCCCACTGGTGTCAATAAAATATTAATTTTGTCCAACCTGCATCATTCCCTCGGCCGCACAACATATCGTATCGGTTAGTCCCGGCTAAAAACACCACATCAGGGGTGCTATGCAGGATGCCCCGAGTTTGGCGAAACTCGGGATCTTCACGAGCTCTGGCGACGCCCCAAGATGAAAGAACTAATGGTAACAAGACAAAGTTTGTCCGTCGGCACACCTCCAGTTTCATTGGTTTATCTAGATTCACTCTGGGTGGCCATCATCCCTTGGGCGTTGCCATATGGGCGGTCGACAAACTGGGGCTCACGTGATCATACGGTCGGTGCATGGTCGTGCATTCTTTCACTTGTTTGTCGTTCCACCGAGTGCATTAGAGGCACAAGCAAGTTATCAAATAAATGCATTTAGTACAATGATATTAGTCACATTACCGTAGGGTATAGGTGTATTAAAGTTTACAAATTGTACACTGAATGTGTATTAGACTAATTTGAAGTTTAATCGCTTCGCGTTATACCACGAGGGCACGCTCGCCCTCATCTTTCTTCCTCTGGATTGGATTGGCGCGGCTCGCTACGTGCTTGCGCTAGCATTTCCGAGTACAGATTGGTGTGCGCTTGGTTTTCGCACTGGGCTTTGAACAGATCGCTCGTTGCTCTTTCTCTTTCCTCTAGATTTAATTGGCGCGGCTCCCTACGTGCTTGCGCTCCCATTTCCGAGCACAGATTGGTGTGCGCCCAATTTTTACACTGGGCTTTGAACAGATCGCTCGTTGCTCGCGCTAAAGTAAGGCTTCGAGACGAAGGGAGTGTCGGCTAGCGCAGAAGTGGTTTGCCGCGCGCTTACCGTGTAAGCACTCAGGAATGTCAGAAAACTCTCATGCAAGGATAAAAAAACTACGCTTTATTTTCTTTTACATTGTGACGCACCTTCATACTGGCTAGCGCCGAGCGATGGCTTCTAACAACCGTAGGAAAGAGTCTTTATACTGGGTAGCCCCAGCGATCCGTGGCTTCTAACAAACGCAAGAAAGGGTCTTTGCAGCGCACGTGGCCGTTGAGTGCCACCACACTCATCCCAGGCGGGACTTCAGCATCAGTGCAGTTACTCTGTACCCACTGCTCACGAGGTGGCGCTTCACTTTTTGACAATAACTTTATATTTTTCGCGTGTGAACGCCCGTGTTGGTTTCCACAAAGTGCACGCTGTGGTTAACTGTCTCCCAATGCAGATTAAGGCATAGCCCCGTTAGCATCCACTGAATTTGGGACACAGTTGTATGCGGCCAATTCGTCACAATGAATAATGGTCCCCGGTTGAATATTGGCTGCAATAATGGCGCCAGCGTTGCCGCCTTTCGTCGGTCGACCTTGAAAAGTAGCAGCACCCCTCAGGTCGCGCAGACCATGCCGAAGGCCCATGGGCCACCATCTTTAACACCACCGTAGTTTTGGCGGCTCGGCAGGACGTTGTCGCCCGTCATTAGGTGGCCTCGATTGCACTTTTGCTCGCCGCGAAGAAGGCACTCGTCAATTTGCGCTGTCTTCCCGGGGCCACCGAGTGGATCTTGCGCCAGCAGCTCGTCCCTTGTGACCTTACGGGGGTCACAAGGGACGAGTCGGCGATGGCGTGCTCCGATAGAGGAAACAAGTCTACGGTCTCTTTCAACATCCATATGTCTACGCTTTTGCTCACGCAGTACGCGAGTCAAATCATTTGGCGCCTGGTCAGGTGGTCGTTCGGACGGCCGAGGCGGTCCTTGTTGGCGCAGTAACTTCCTTCGCCTCTCTGCCCGTGCCGTGCAGCGGTACCGTGTACCTGCCAAAACTGATTTCGGCACCGGAAGGCAGCCCGGCGTCCATACTGAGTCTTCCAATATGTGACTACTTCGCCTGCGCAGGTTGGTTGGTCTGGGTTGAACCCCAGGCGCTCGCAGGTGCTCCAGTACTCCGATGACGACGCCGGACCTGGCCTGGTGCTGGGGCGCGGTGGACGAGCTTGCTTGAAACAGGAGAGAGCCGAAGCGATCGCATGAACTATTCCTCCGCAGCTTAGTCAAACCAGTCTACCCTGGGCAAAGCATAATTTGCCCGCCACCCTATCTCCGCAAACGACGGCCTTCGCCTAACTCGTCACACAGCCAGCGCACTCACGTTTTGGAAAGGCAAAAATGACGCTGAAACTCTACGTCGGACATGTAGGTGAATGGGTCCAGATGGTCATATTGACGCTTGCTGCCGCTGGATGCGATTACACAGGCTGCTGCTGCCGCCACCATGTTCCCGAGTTCAACTCGAGGGGGGTTTCGCGATGTACGAGTTTGGCCCGAGTTCGCGTGTCAATCAAAACCATACGTCACGCCCCACGCGAGGCATGTAACTCTTGTGCGCGCGCCCGCCATGGTTGGGCCACGCCCAACTTATTTTCCGGCAACAGTGACGTGGTGCGGAACTGAGAGGCATCAACAATCTTGACCGCCGACAGAAAATACGCACAGCACACTGTCATCGGTGATGCACTGTAACTGAGAACCACTATCAAAAACAAAGCGGCGACTTTCGCTGGCTCATGCATCTATCTTCTTAGGCTGTGATGGCCCCACAACATGGTTCATTGTCTGCATTGTAGCGACGTAGCGCACAGCAAATAATTATCGGAACGACACTGTAGCTGCTTGCAAGGTGTCGATGCGCCGTGGTGGATGACGATGCTGAGCAGTGCGTAGTGTTTTCCAACGTAAAGGTATCGCAGCTGTTGTTTGAGATGGCTGCTCTGTCATCGGTGGTGTATCGGATCTGCAGTGTCGCAAACACGGTCAGCGCCGAGAAACGCTCGCTTTTTTAAACCCATTGCGATGGCATTTCTTCATCACAAGCACGGCACACTAAATAGTTGCAACCCCTTCCTGCGTTTGAAGTTTAATTTCCTAACTGCACACAGGAGCCATCACCCGCCAAAATGCGATTGCTGCGCTGTCGTTACTATATCTATCTGCGATCGCTGTTAGCTCAGCAGCAGAGACAATCGGCAAGCACATTGGAGAGAACAACTCTGCGTATACATGCGAACGGAGGCACCTTCACTGGGCAAGCGATGACAAGCGATGAATTGTGTCACTGGGCAGCGCACTCTTCTTTGCAATGCATCGCGGAGGCTTCGCGCACGCAGATAAACTGGTGCACTTTCACTGTGTTGCGTCACTACGGACCCTAGAATACCGCACAGCCATTTTGCAGTGACAACCGTTGCTCCCGTCGTTTCAGTTGGTAAAGCGGCGGCCTTAATAGCCGCCTAAGTGAAGCACCTGGGCTGAAAAACTATGCCGCAGCGCTGCGTGGCCATTCCCCTAATAGTCAGGAAATGAAAAGATCACTGTCATGACTCACTTTATCAATGATTAGACTGCCTCGATGCGCGCGGGCATCAAGGCACCCTATCAAGGATAGCACTGCAGTGCCCCTGGCGACTGCTCACCGTATGAACTCCCTCGTGCGTGCGACGCTCTAAAATGTATCCGCTTGTAAGCTTTCGCCTCACTGTCGCCACTCGCGGCAAAAAAGTGCAAAATTTAATATTTGTCTCGATCTCTGTCATCAAACATTTATAGCATTCCAAACGAAAACCAGATACTTCAAGAAATAAAATGTTTCTTATTTTATTTTTTGTATTTGAACGTCATCGATTGAGGGAAAGTGTAGGCGCAACAATGCACCGCATGTGCCCTGTTCGTATTCGACGTAGGATAGAAAGATAATGCTCGAAAGAGGAGGCACGCCCTTTACGCGCCCTACAAAGGCGTGGCAAGTGGCTCACGGCAAGTGTGCAGATAGACAGCGGTACAGTCACGGTATTGCTAAATGGTGATAATACGTTGATAACAATACGCGGCGCTGGCGCGTTTTGCTGCGCAGTCTTCTGTGCTTGAAGCACGGAATCACTGTGCCGCGCAGGGTGCGCTCATGTTGTCATGCGCGGCTTTATCTCGACATTTCTTTTTGCCTGCTGTTCTTGCACGTTCCTTGCTATCTCCGTTCACTGACTGCCATCGAGCAAACTCGGGTGAAACTCGTACGAACGAGAAACTCGGCGCATCCTGCATAGCACCCCAGGATCGCAATACGATACCGTAATAAGTATACTTCCAATCCATACAGTAGGTCCCCTAAACCACGAATGCCAACTCGTTTAGAGGTTACAATGTAAAGGTTACAAGACATTTGGCGTTGCAGTAACCTTTAAAATATACGCTTCGGCGCATGTAACCTCTAGCCGCGACGGAAATTCACGAAAACACAAAGATCAAAATTTTTTGGTCACTGAGTAACCTTTATGTTATAAGTTACTCGCAATTATAGGTTACCATAAACGTTACCGTGCTAAGAGTGTATAGCTGGCGTCTGCGACTGTTACTAAAACCTTGTAGCGGCCCCTCGTTGGGCTCGGTGGTGGGCGGTTACCATCGCTGCTGAATAACAAGAAAACAAGTAATGAGCACTCGCTTCCCTTTCCTACCTGATCGCTCTCTCAAGAGAGGGCGCACCGATGTCCCCCGCTACCATGTACTGCACAGTGAACAACAAGAAAAATCACCTCGAGTAATTTCCCCGTTCCTTATGTACAAAGCCTTGCAGAAAAGCTTGGCCCAGGCTACAAAGCAACAAAAATGGCAAGTGGAGATCTGCTTCTCGAAATCTGCAGCAAAAGCCAACACGACAAATTGACGACTCTTGAGAAAATCGTGTACATTCACATAACAGTCACGCAGCATAAGTCCATGAACACTGTTCATGGGGTAGTCTCAGACGACGACTTGATCGACCTTAGTGAACAGGAATTGCTAGAAGGATGCAAAGAGCACAGTGTGATCGATGTGAAAAGAATCAAAATACGGCGTGATGATAAAGAAATACCTACCAAACACCTGACTCTGACATTAGGCTCAAGCAGACTTCCTGAATACATTGAATCAGGATATATCAAAATACGCGTCCGGCCATATATACCAAACCCACGGAGATGTGTCAGAGTGCCAAAGGTACGGCCACGGATCTCTGAGGTGCAGCGGGCGGCTCACCTGTGCTAAGCGCGGTGGCCATGACCTTCCCGCTGACGACTGTAACAACGAACTCCACTGCGCGAACTGCGACGGTGAGCACCCATCATACAATCTCTTTCTTGCCGTGCTTAGAAAAAGGAAAAAGAAATCATAACACTGAAAATCAAAGAAAACATCTATTTCAAGGAAGCACGAAAGCGTTTCTCAATAGGGCAGTGCACTACTTAGGCCGATGTCGCACACAATGGGGCAGTGTCACAACGGTGGAAGGCGACCGCTCGGACCTCACATGTAGGGCTGGCGGCTCCGCTTGCTCAGCAGATGCCGCTCTGACATCTTTGAAGACGGGCCAGCAGCCTAGTGGCTCGGTGGTCCTAAGCGCCTCTGCTCGTGAGGGGAGGCCTAAACTACATCTCTCTTCGCGCGCAGCGCGCTCATCCAGTGCCTCCCAGGGGGCAATGGATGCATCCGCCACCATCGGTGCATCCAATGAATGCATCCGGCACCATCGGCAAGCATCTCGGCACCATCGATGTCGAATGAGCGGCGCAGGTCCCTTGAGCGTGCCGCAAAAGAAAAGTCGAGAATAACAGCACCCGGAAAGAAAAGCATGAAATAAATGTAGAACTCTTGGCATGCAGAGTACACCTCCCCTCTATTTTTTCTTATTATGGCAACGCAGATCCTTCAGTGGAATGCTAGAGGTCAACTGCGTAACCTTGATGACATTAAGGAACTGCTAGAAAATTATAACACCAAAGTACTCTGTATCCAAGAGACACATCTAAAATCAATCAACACAAACTTCCGGAATTCGTATGTCATATTTCGTAAAGATCGCGCGAAAGCCCTTGCCTTGGCAAGTGGTGTCGCAATCATCACTGTAAACTCTATTGCTAGCCAGCAGCTGATGCTTCAATCCCCTCTGGAAGCATTTGCCATTCGTGCGATTGTACTTAATAAGCATGTAACAATCTGCTCCATATATGACGCACACAATCCGCTCTGGGAGGACCCGCGGTGTAATGCGAGGGGCCGCATGATAGAGAAGTTTCTCTTGAACTCGGTTGTATGCCTACTGAACAAAAAAGAGCCGACATTATATAGCATGACACACAACAGTTACTCTGCAATAGACCTAGCTATCTGCTCTGCCACACTACTGCCCTGCCTGCAATGGGACGTAATTATAAACCAATATGGCAGTGATCATTTTCCCATTTGTCTTAAAACATCAGAACAACATGATCTCTTTACACGGAACCCTCGATGGAAACTAGAATCCGCCGATTGGGAAAAATTTCACCGAATGACACAGATGCCTCGAAACGCTCTTAACGATTTAACGGGAAATATGTCCAACGCCGTGGCAATGAAAGCATATGGGCTTATCGTCCTGGGTTCTCCACTGGGCCGGATCACGGTAGCGGCGCAACGTCGCTGTATTTCTGTAAGACGGAAGAACAGAACTGACCCGAGGGTGAGGCAGGGATGCTACAGGCTGGAGTCCTGCGTTAGCCAGCGACGGCTTGGATTAAAGCCGTCACGACGGCTTGGATTAAAGAGACTTTCGGTCGGGAGTCGTCGGAAGGGCGTGCGAAATAGGAAGGTGGCGACGCCGCCTCAATTTCACGACGAACGATGCGGACAAGGCTATCGGTGGTCGGTTGCTGATTGGGCGGCTGAACGTCCGCGCAGGACGATGTAGCGGCCGTGTTTGTAAGCCGCATGAATGGTTGGGCGATGTGGCGACTCTTCAGTGCTTCAAAACGCTGGCATTCCTTGATAATGTCTTCAATGGTCGAGCACTCCTTAAAGACCAGCAAGCTGAAAGCATCATCAGCAATGTATTTTAGAACGTGACTTACTTTGTCCGATTCGGCCATGGTGGCATCAACTCGGCGGCAAAGGCCGATAACGTCAAGGATGTACGACACGTACGACTCCGTGGGAGATTGGGAGCGACAGGAGAGATCCTTCGAAGCGGCGCTCTGGCGGCCAATTGGTTTGCCAAATAGGTCACGAAGCTTCTTCTTACATAGATCCCAGCTAGTCAGCTCCGTTTCATGAGTGTCAAACCAGACGCGTGCTGTCCCATTCAGGTAGAAACCCACATTAGCGAGTGTCACTGTCGGATCCCACCGATTGTTGGTTGCGAGGTGCTCATAATTCCTTATCTAGTCATCAACGTCGACGTTGTCGGTGCCGCAAAAAAGATCCTGGGTCGCGGGGTTGGATCAAAATCACTGGCTGTGGTGCCGGTGTTGCGGTTGAAGCGATATCCCCGCCTGTTGACATGGTGGAACTTGCCAGGACACGTCCGCTACGGAGTTCCGTCTTGAGTAGTACCCAGCACCTCCACCAAAATGTCACGGGAAACGGTATAACTGAAAATATATTTACAAAATATCTACAGCGAGCTGTAGCACTGCGAAGATGGCCGAAAGACAATCTTTTCAATCGTCGTCGTCTTCACCCAAGTGGTCAACGTCATCTTTGTCCCATTGCGCGCAGTCTCGTAACAATATCAACGATGCTGTCACCTTTTTTACCGCTTTTATAACTGACGCCGCATTCGAGTGCATACCACAAACAAATGGGTCTCCAAAAAAGAGACGTGTTCCCTTGTAGAATGAAGATTGTAGGACTGCTCGTAAGAAGGAAAATAAGGCTTGACGCTTGCTGCGAAAGTCCCCAACCACAGAAAATCGCCTAAATTTCAATCACGTGAAGTGCCAAGGCAGGAGAACGCGACGTAAAGCTGAAAAAGAGAGCTGGGAAAGATTCATCTCGAGTATAAACTCCTACACGCAGGAAGGAAAAGTGTGGAACAGACTACGCGAATTATCAAGTCGGCAACCTTACCGATTGCCGCTGGTGGACAATCAAGGCGACAGCCTTGAAGACCAGGCTAACGCACTTGGGGACCATTTTAAACGTGTATCCAGTTCGGCCAATTCTTCACAGGCATTTCTCAAACACAAAGCAGTACCGGAAAATAAGGCGTTGAACCGTAAATGTAGCCCCAATCAACCTTGTAACCTACCATTTAGAACTGCCGAGCTCAAAGCTGCCTCGAACACCTGTATGAAATCTGCCCCGGGACCTGATAGAGTCATGTACACAATAATTAAACATATTCCTCCTGACACACAAGTAGCACTACTGTCCCTTTTCAATACCATCTGGGCAGCAGGGTACATTCCAGATTCATGGAAAGAAGCTATTGTAGTACCTATCTTGAAACAAGGAAGAGATCCGTCCTCAGTCGCAAGTTACCGCCCCATAGCATTAACAAGTTGCATCTGCAAGTTATTTGAAATGGTGATTAATCGTCGGCTTTTACATCTCCTTGAAGCAAACAAATTACTCGACCCATACCAATGTGGGTTTAGAGAAGGTCGTTCCACAACCGACCATCTCGTGCTCATTGAAGCATGCATTCGTGACGCTTTCCTCCACAAAAAAATTCTTCCTGGACGTGTTTCGTGACATCGAAAAAGCACATGACACAACCTGGCGCTGCAGTGTTTTGAGGGATCTCTCAGAAATTGGCATCCGTGGTAATATGCTTAATATAATTGAAAGTTACCTATCTAATCGTACATTCCGTGTTAGAGTTGGCGATGCCCTGTCCAGGCCATTTATTCAGGAAACTGGTGTACCACAAGGTGGTGTACTTTGTTGCACTCTGTTTATAGTAAAAATGAATTCTTTGCGTGCGTAAATGCCACGAAATATATTTCATTCTACTTACGTTGATGACGTGCAAATAGGATTCAGGTCCTGTAACCTCGCAGTCCGCGAGCGACAGATTCAACTTGGCCCCAATAAAGTGTCAACATGGGCGTTCGAGAATGGATTTAGGGTAAATCCACAGAAAAGTTCCTGCGTTCTATTCTCAGGAAAGAGAGGCCTACTCCCGGATCCTGACATAGACCTGCATCGACTACGATTGCCTGTGAACACCGAACAAAAATTTCTAGGCATTATTTTAGACTCCAAACTAAGCTTCATTTCACACAAAAACACCTAAAGAACAAATGCCACAAAACAATGAACATCCTTAAAATTCTGTTGCACACAACAAGGGGCAGTGACAGAAAGTGCCTGTTGAATCTATAAAAGAACCTTATACGCACACGCTTAGACTATGGGGCCATAGTGTATCAGTCTGCCACTCGAAGCGCTCTAAAGATACTGGACCCTGCTCACCGTCTAGGTATCCGCCTGGCAACCGGTGCATTCAGGACAAGCCCAATAGAAAGTCTTTACTCAGAATCAAATGAGTGGTCACGGCATCTCCAGAGGTCGTACTCCAGTTTCTTGTATTATCTGAAAGTACACTCTAACGATGAGCACCCCTATTATTCAGCTATAAATGATACGACTTGCGCCACCCTCTTTAGTAACAGACCTTCAATAACACAGCCATTTTCACGGCGTTTAAGGAACCTCATTGAGGAAATGGGTGTTTCAGTCTTTACAACTCCTCTAATGGCTCCTGTAAAGCTGTTACCCCCGTGGCAATGACAAATCGTTGAATGCAACACATCATTTGTAGATGTAACAAAACACGCTCCAGATGCGCACATACATATGCACTTTCGAGAGCTTCAGTCAAAGTACAGCTGCCCAGAGTTTTACCCATATGCGTCAAAGTCACAAGCCGGCGTATCTTACGCGGCTGTTGGCCCATCATTTTCGGAATTGAACGTTCTACATCCTGAAACTAGTATCTTCATGGCAGAGGTCTATGCAATACTGTCATCTGCTAAACACATTAGGAAAGCAAAGCTCTCAAAGGCCTTTATATTCACAGATTCCCTAAGTGTCATCGAAACGTTAAAATCACTACGGAAACAGAAAAATCCCGTTATGGACGACCTCTATTCTCTGCTCTGGAATATGTATGCCTCTAAACAACATGTTTTAACATGTTGGGTGACTGGGCACAGGTGTATAGAGGGTAACGGGCTTGCAGATAAAATGCCAGCTATCATAGCAACAAAACCTAGCAATTCGTCAATACCCATGCCTGCCGCAGACTTGAAGCCATTCTTACGCAAAAAACTCCGAAACTGTTGGAAACACTCATGGAATCAACAAACACTAAATACACTCCATATAATTAACCTACTTTTAGGCAACTGGCCATCATTAACAAAGTCACGACGGACTGAAGTTCTCTTTTGCCGCCCTAGAATAGGACATACATATGGTACACATTCATACCTTGTAACCGGCGCTGAACCTCCCCTCTGTGGCTGATGTGGGGAAACGCTGACCGTACTCTATGTCTTGCTGGAGTACGGGAAGCGGAAACAGAGCGTAGAAGGCACTTTCCTTTAACATACAAACAACATATCCCCTTACATCCGACACTCTTTCTTGGCCCAGAACCTCTGTTTGAAACCAAGGCAGTGCTTAAATTTTTAAATGATGTTGTGCTGCATGTTATTAGCCCGAGAGGATCGTAGCCCTCCCGTTATCTAGAGGGTATTGCTGTGAGCGTACTGTTTTTGTAGAGCACGTCCCTCCACGCCCTTGTGCCCAAGTGTCGCAGTGAGGTGATAGTGCTAATAGAATCAACGCATATTTTTCGTATTATATTATCAATTTTTTTTTCTTAAGAGTATACATTATGGCCATAGCTGGTATCACTCATTATTGACATTATTTTTAAATACTGGTATATGTTACGTACCTTGCAGTGAACATTTTAGGCCTCTATACAGCCTCAATACATTTGACACTTCTCATTCACCGCATCATCGAGTTCCTCATGTCATTTCCTGGCGCTCTTTGGCCATCTGTGGCCCTTGCGCCAAAAAAAACCCATACATCATTATCATCATCTCTCCCTTAGAGGAGGAGATCCGTTGACGAAGTGCGCCAACAATTACCAATAGTCTTTTTTTTATTTGACGTTTTGTAACATTGGTGCTGGACTGAGACCTCCCGGCCGGTTTTCTTTTTTTTTCTTTAAATATTAGAATTGAAGTGTGGCAGTGACTATTGCAGTCGTTTAGAAGTTTCACATGCATTTCAGCAGAAATAGGTGCTAAGGCTTCTTTTTAGTGCAATGACCTTTTCTCTTGACGGTTTCTATGTGGTTTTACAACACTTCCTCGTGGTAATTTCTGCCCACAATATATTTCAGGCACCCGTTTTATATAACTAAACAAGGCAGCTGCAAGGACACAGTGGTTTCAAGGAGCCATCTCTGCACGACTTCATATGATGCAGATGAGCGCAATCCTAAGCATCAAAATGAGTGGCCATGCAATTTAGACGTGAAAACTAAAATGTGGGTATACTGGGCGTACTGGGTAACTAAATGGCAGAAAAACTTTGAAAGGACTGTGCGTCACACCAAGCTAAAAATTCTGACATGCTCTTGGCACTCACCTTCACAAAGTAATTTTTGTAACATATCTGATAGCCAAGTCAAGGTAAAGTATGCTCTCTGTATGCTCTCTCGAGAGAGCATACTTTAGAGTGTCAGAGAGCATAGTGTCATTGAAAACTTGGAAATATGTTTTGAAAAACGGCTGATTAGTTTTGCGACAAGTGACTTCTTTTTGCCTGGCGTCTCAACAGATATGTCTGCCTGACAAAAAGAAGTTGTAAAATGAGATTGCAGATTCGCTTAGTGAAATTATATTTACAAGGATCAGGTTGCCTGTGTTGGCTATAAAAAGCAAAACCTCATGCTTTGTTTGCTACTAACATAAGACGACGCAAATTTAAGGGAGCAAATACAAACTACTGTCATTCTGAATTATAAATGAGGACATGAAGCGGGCGCATTTTCGTGTCTTCCGTTTTATAAATTTTTTGCGCAAAATTTCAGAGGCATGGCTTCCCTCCTAGAGTTCACGAAAGGCAGAGCATTAGAGCAGAACACTTCAGGTTTAAGGCATTCTTTACGTACATGCTCACGGGACCAGTTAAATAATACCGCTCGCACCTCCGGAAACGGGAGCAAGGTCTTTGACGGTTGCATACACCGTGTTGCGCACCTTACGTCTTAATTAGAAGCCACATGGTCACTTTCGATTGAAAATTTATTTGACACGTGTACACTTGGGGAATCTCTTTCTATGGCACACAGAACCGCGTGCCTTTGGCGGGTATTTGAGATTTTGATGAGGGTGACTAAATCTATTTGCCAGTCATGTTTGCAAGTGGAAGCAGGGATGTGTTCAATCCAAAGAACTGTGAGAGCATCAGCGTGGAACACTTGTTGGGTAATGGGTGGATGTAAAGATATTGTAACGTGGCAAAGAGGAGGCGATAGAAAAGGAGGAGAACGAAAAACTCAGCAGCAGCCACGGCTACATTTCGGTGGCGACATCGTGGCGACCTCTCATCCATCCTAGTCTTCATCTGTTAATAAACGTCGATCATCCGTAACAGTTTTGAGTGGAAGCTGCTGGGAACCCCTACCACCACGCAACACGGACAAAACAGTTCTCCGACCTCCTGATCTGCGTCGAAGCCGCCGAATCGCTGGATTCCCCGCATTATTTCCAGTGTTTCTGATGTCCCACACCGAATCCAACACTCGCACGGAACCAGCGGCCTCTTCGACCCAAACGATGGCTAGTCCGGGGTAGCGACAACACCTGGTAGAGCCTCGCACATTCGAAGGGAAGCCCGGCGAGGACTTCGAAGAATGGTTTAACCACTACGAACGGGTGAGCAAGCACTATCAGTGGGACAGCGTAACGCGACTCTCTAACGTAGTCTTCTTTTTAATGGACACGGCGCTCGTGTGGTTCGATATCCACGAGGAAACTCTGACAATGTGGGATCGTTTCACGTCCAAGATCAAGGAGCGTTTCGGCGATTCAATCGCAAAGAAGAAGCAGGCCGAGCAAACGCTCATTCAAAGAGCTCAAGTTCCGGGCGAGACATGCACGACCTACATCGAAAACGAGCTCAAGCTATGCAGGATGGCCAATCCGCGTATGTCAGAGGAGGACAAAGTTGGCCATTTGTTGAAGGGAATCGCGGAGGACGTTTACAACTTCCTTATTGGTAAAGGGAACCTTGGCTCAGTCACCGACGTAATACGTCATTGCTGTACATTGAGGCTCTCAAACTGCGCCGCATAATCCCGAACTTTGGCCGGCTAGCAAACGTAACAACTGTTGCAAGCATTGAAAACGACAACCCATCAGTCGATCTCGCGACGACCATTAGACAGATTGTTAGAGAGGAGCTACGTCGTTGCATGGAATTGAAGAATGAGTTCCGTGATAGTGAACATCCGTACAATCCTCCACCAGCTCCCCTTTCCATCGCTGCAACAACTATCGAGGAGTACCGCTCGAGAAGGCCAATGAGAACTCAACAGAACTACCACCGGGAAACCGGCAACGAGCTTCTGAGGGATATCCTCGTTGTTCAGCAACGGCCTACTCGGAGCCGCGGACATACCCATCCTACCCGAACGTTAGCCGCGAGCCTCCCGTGTGTAATACCTGCGGTGTCACAGGACACATTTCACGATTCTGTCGTCAGCGTCGTTGGGCACGGAGGTGGTACGAGTCACAGCCAACGTCCTATGGCACTGAACGACCTAACTTCGGCAATTCTTGGCCTCCACGCTCCTTTACTTCGTCGACGACCTTTCCCATCAACAGTCCTCCAAGGAATCACCGCAGCGACTTGCCCGTTTCCGACCGCAGTCTCACTCCACCGTCTTCACGTCAACGTCGCTCTGATTCACTGAGGCCACCTTCATTCTCACCACCGCCGTCGGGAAACTAGACGGTGTGGCCGATGGAGGTGAGGTTACCAGACACGATACGACACTGATACCTTCACCGGTTACAATGCTGAGAAACAAAGTGGAAGTAATAATTGATGGTATATGTACCTTGGTGGACACCGGGGCAATGAGATCAGTTATGAGCCTTTCTTTCAAGAACCGGCTTCGGCGGAACGTGATGTTTTCCCTCGACACGCATGCTAAATTTCGTGGAGTAAGCAGTCAAATATTGCGTCCCCTTGGTGTTTGTGCTGTGAATGTGTTATTGGCGGACAAGTGTTATTTAACCGAGTTTGTGATTTTGGAACGCTGCACGCACGGTGTTATATTAGAGATAGACTTTCTGCAGACCTGCGGGGCTTCATTCAATTGTGGTGCCGGCCAGGTTTCGATAAATAGCGGTAAATCTGGAGTCAATGCATGTCAGGATCCGTCATTATCAGACCTCGTGGATCAACAACCCGCTAGACAAACGACATTTTCCGTTGCTTCCTCCGTGGTCTTTAGCACCGGTATCCGCAATCGCATCTTGTACAGACGCTTCATTTTGACGCCTTGGTACAACCCTTTGGCGACTCTTGTGGGAAGAAAAACGTACTGGTACCCAATAGTATCGTATCTGTGAACAATGCTAGCACGTTAAATTCTTCTGTCGTTCCTGTGCGTGTTTCCGAACACATGAAGATTGCTGTCTTCGATGATGTGACGTGCTGTTCATCCATGGTCGTCAGGGACGAGGATTCCACTGAAGGACGAGCCACTTGCTCTTACGAGCAGAAATTATACGCATGGTCAGAAAGTCTTTGTCTTCACGTGAACCGGACACCTTAGTACAACTGCTATACTAGTATGCTTCTGTGTTCTACTTCTCTCAAGATGAACACCGTACAACTATCCCATCCTCGCGTGCTCGTCATCGCATTGACACAGGATCGGCACATCCTCTTCGGCAGAAGCCCTACGAGTTTCTTCATCAGAGCCCAAGATAATTGCGGACCAGGTACGAGAGATGCTGAGGAAAAATGTCATTCAAGAATTATCAAGCCCGTGGGCCGCACCTGTCATCCTGGTAAAGAAAAAAGTTGGCTCGTGGAGATTTTATGTTGATTATAGGCGACTAAATGCAATTACCAAGAAGGATGTGTACCCACTCCAGTGAATTTACGACGTATTAGACTGCCTACATTCTGCCTCCTACTTTTCGTCCCTCGATCTACGTTCAGGCTATTGGCAGATACCTGTGGATCGCGTCGACAAAGAGAATACCGCCTTTGTTACACCGGACGGTTTATTCGAATTTAACGTTATGCCGTTCGCGCTCTGTAATGCGCCGGAAACGTTCGAGAGATTCATGGACACAATTCTCCGCAGTCTACGTGGGAAATATGTCTTTGCTACCTGTATGATGATGTTATCTTCGGCCGCACTTTTGAGGAGCATAGCGAGCACCTTAGCCTGGTTATGAAATGCATGGAGAAAGCAGATTTTATTCTCAACTCTGGAAAGCGTAGGTTTGGGGAGCGACAGACATTGGTTCTCGGTCATCTATTCAACAAAGATGGAGTCAGACCTGACCCCCGCAAGATTGCAGCGGTCAGTGCCTTCCAGCCGCCGCAGTCAGCGTGGGAACAGTGCACTTTCCTGGGACTAGGTTCTTATTTCCGTCATTTTGTCCCAAAATTCGCCGACGTTGTGCACCCGTTAACGCCTCTGTTGCAAAAGGATGCATAGTTCGACTGGACACCAGAATGTGAGTCATCGTTCCGTCAACTTAAATTCTTACTTACGTCAGACCCCATCTAGCGTCATTTTGATCCGTGTTCCCCTACCGAAGTTCATACTGACGCCAGCGGAATAGGCATTGGAGCAGTACTTGTCCAACGGCGAAACGACGCCGAACACGTTGTTGCCTATGCCAGTCGTTGCTTAAGCAATGCTGAACGAAACTACACCGTCGCTGTTTTTGCTGTTCAGAAATTTCGCTGTTACATCTATGGTCGCCCATTCAGCATAGTCACTAATCACCATTCATTATGCTAGCTAGTCAGCCTTCGAGATCCGTCTGGTCGTCTAGCACGGTGGGCCTTACGATTACAAGAGTACTACTTTGTAGTGAAATTCAGAAGCAGCCGGCGGCATGCTGACGCCGACTGTCTTTCCCGCTTACCACTGCCAACGGCAAATTCTGAAGAAGACACTTTCGATGACTCTCTGGCCGCTATTGCACCTGAATTTCCGGACGTGACCATCTTTCAGGGGGATCAATGCAACGACGTCAATCTGGAACCTCTTTTCATGATGGCCCTGAATCCGAAAGCCAGGGGTGGTTTTTACATACGTGACAGCTCGATAAATAAAACCAACCACTCTGCAAGTGGTGCCCGCTTTTTTCTTGCAGTCCAGGAGAGTCTCCGTAGTGCTGTGCTACATGCCATGCAGGATGATCCAAGATCAGGTCATCTTGGATTCGGCCGTACGCTACAGCGTGTGCAAGAGCGATTTTACTGGCCTCGCATGTGTCAAACAAGAAAGCAATATGTGGCTAGTTGTGACCAATGCCAACGGCGGAAATGACCTTCAACCGCCCCAACATGTCTTCTGTAGCCGTTGATTCGCCCTCACGCACCTTTTGAGCAAGTTGGCGGGGACCTCCTGAGCCGATTCCCACGGTCATCGAATAACAATCGATGGATCATCGTTTGTGCAGACCGCCTCACATGCTACACAGAGACCGCAGCAGTGCCGTCATCTACTGCAGTTTGCGTCGCAGCTTTCTTGTTGCATTATGTCGTCCTACGCCATGGCCCACCTCGCGTGATCATAAGTGATCGCGGTCGTCAATTCGTGGCCGACGCTGTTGAAGAGCTGCTTCGGCTATGTGGAACACAATTTAGTCACTCAAAGCCGCACCGTCCGCAAACCAACGGTCTTGTTGAACGCACGTATTTAAGTTTGACGAACAGGCTATCCATGTATGTGTCCTCTAGCCACAAGAACTTGGATGATCTGTTGCCATTCATAACATACGCCTACAACACTGCGAAGCATTAGACAACGAATTACAGCCCTTTCTATCTGCTTTATGCTCGATCGCCGCGGAGCTTCCTCGACACGATTCTGCCGTTTTCTGTGAACGCTGAGTATTCCGTCGCCAAGACACTTTGCCTCGCCGAGGAAGCCCACTGAATAGCCCGCGTCCGCACATTGGCGTCGCAAAACCGCTCGAACTATCGGTACGATACTTCTCATGAAGCGATTTATTTTGAAAAATGTGACCTAGTGCTGCTATGGACCCCACAACGCAAGCGCGGCTTGTGCAGTAAGCTCTTGTCACATTATGTGGGCCCGTTCGTTGTTTTAGATTGCCTGAGCAACCGACCTTACGTGGTTGCACGGGTTTTGTCTACCGACAGGCGTTCGCAGAAAACCAAGCTTGCTCATGTTGCACGCCTCAAGCGCTACTACCCCCCCCCCCCCCCCCCCACAGGACAGTGACTCTCCCAGTGGGCTACGTCTGCGAAAGGGAGAATAAACATCTGTGAATAAACATCGATCAACCGTAACAATCTAATCGAGGAGAATAAAAACCCCTTAGACTGGTGGCTTCTGCAGGCAAAAGTGTTATAAGGCAAAATAAAATTATAGCATTTTTGCACATAGTAAATTTCAGTACTTAAGATAGAGCGGAAATTGATGTGAGAAAGAATGCAAGGGGTGTTCTTACAACGTTACAGAGCAGTGGTGCCTATGTTTTCATCCAATTCTTTGTCGAGTTTTACGCACTCCAGCCAGAATGGCTATCAACATCAGTCATGGTTTCGTGACCTGTTAAGCTTACATTGCCGTTATCCAATCAAAAACACACTTGTTGAGCATTTTAGAAATCTCTTTTAAGGGGGTACAATATTCCATTGCCATAATATTTTTTTGGCTTTCGTGTACTTTTACCACTTTAGTAGGAAAAAAAACTTTGGTTTCCGGTAGTTGGTTCATTTCGCAAGTATAGGCATAGCCGCATGCAAAAGTATGGTAATAGAGGGGACATGTAAAACTGGATGGTGCCCTTCCCGATTTATGATTGACCAATATGTTTGTCTTTGTGTACTGCCCTGACTGTGCTTATGCTTCAGTAGCCTCTGGTGCAAGAATTCATCATATCTGATTTTTGTTTCACAACTGAAGCCATTCCACACTTCTGTTATAATGCATTTTTAAATTGTCGTAATAAGTGGTCATTTAATTAGGCCTGCTGCTCTTGAGGGGTGCAGCTTTCATACCGTAATACGGAGTGAAAGCTACCAAATAAGGCAAGAAATGTGATGCGCAAGATTTTAGTGGTATTGCAATTTTATACTCATTTTCGCACACACAAGCTAATATTGTAAATTGAATTTATTGATTTGTGCGGTCAAGGTATAGCAATAAAGAGGACAGTGGGTCAACAATCCAAAGAATTATGTCACTGACGAACAGGAGAATAAAAAAAAACGGTTCAGAAGAATAGAAAACTCGGATAGTTAGTAATGGTTTATAACTAACAGCAGTGCAATTATTGGCGAAGGAGAAAGGCACGACAGGAGCATAACGGCACTAACTCTCAACTGATGAACTTATTTGTCTTGCTGCCCACTTTTAGAGTTGACATGCTACTTCGTGGTACAGGTTTGCTGTCAAACAAAAAAGACGGAACTCACAAAATATTCTGAAAAAATACATCCATACATTGGGGCATATCGATTAAGGCAACGTATAGCTGTATGATTCAACTTGCTTCTTCTTTATGAAGAATGTTCCCATAATTTATCTTGTCACCAGGTTACTATGGCAGTACAGTACCTGCACCTTCTTGATCCATGGCGGGTATATCCAGGCCCAGTAGTGCTCTGCCAACCGCGAGCACCTTGCTGCCTTGATATTGTACTGTTGTTTGCTAAGACACTTATTACAACGTATCACAGTCTCACTCATGTAGCTACACGTGCAGGAGAAAGGGATCTCGTAGATGGCGGAGCATGTGCATGTAACAAACATGGTGGCAATCCTCGTTCTGCAATACATGTGTGAAGTGCCTTCACTCTGAATGTCCCTCTAAATATGTGCAAAGTGCAAGCCGAGTCATTCAGTGCTGAGAACATCAAGCCATTCTGTAGCTTGCACGACATTTTTCAAAAATAGGAGAAGCTATGAACATACTGCACCATTGTCGGCCTTTCATGTGCGGTAATATAGTGTTGGACTGAGTACTCACATGTCATATTTTCAACTTTTCTACTTCAATTTAACAGCGTCTCCAAACTTTCACCTGTAAATAAGAAGACTTGTGGGAACTCTGACCACAAATGATAAACTGTATGACTCGGAAGAAGAAATGCCTAAAAGGAACTCCTGAAGTACTGCTCAGCATGCACTAAACTAGTGAAAAGTGAAATTGCCAAGTCATGAGTAGCAGCAACCTTGATAAGATATCATGGCAACCTGAGGGTATTCTGTGCCGTGGCGTAGATCAGAAAACCTAAGAAATCCACTTATCCAGAGTAGCCAATAAGTAAAAATTTGAAGAGGCTGTTAAAAAGTTGAAAGTGGTATGTGCCAGTATTCATCCCAAAACTATGGTTCCCTTGTGTGAAAAGAAGGCAATGGTGTTGTACATTCACGACCTCTCTAATTATTTGAAGATTGTCATGGCGAGGTACCGAAGGGATTTGATGTCCTTAGCAAGAACAAGTATCGCTCTTAGCAAGCACAAAGACATTGCGCAACGAGGCAGGCCACCATGTTTTTACATGCATATGAGACTTTGACAGCTCAGATTCCTTTCTCCTGCAGGTGTATCTGCATTGGGTAGACCAGAAGGTAATCAAAAAAGCACCGCAATGAACATCCATGCATTATTAGGGCAGCAATGCATTCGCATTTGGCAATGCACTGATGTAGCTGTAGATGGTGAGAGCAGCATTCCGGGCAAGTTGGTAGTCCATTACTAAAGTATTATTGCGCAACAAAAGGACATGGACGGCAGAGAAGAACACACACACCAAGCGCACACAATTATGGAGATGGTGCATGCGCTACAGCCTGCATTGCGACCAAGTAACGCACAAAATTATGGAAGCATTTATCAGAAACAAAGAATAAGCAAGATGTATCAGCCAGCCTCCATTGTCGTCATTGATACAAAAAAGTCGCTGCTAGAATGAAGATAAATGTGTTAAGTGTTGTGCTTTGCTGGTATGGCTTTTTCCTTACCTTTGCTTTCTTGCATTCTTCCTTTATGTGTTTGGCTACTAAATGTTCCATGAAGTAGCATGCCAGCTACAAAAGGGAGCAGCATTACAAATGTTTGCCTGTTGACAATCGGCACCACGTTCCTCTGATTTCTGTCTTTCTCAATCCTGCTTTTTTGTGCTGTTATGAAAATAAGCATCAGGCATTTAAGTGTACAAGAGAGGTTCAAGTTTAGATAACATTCAAAAGAACAAGAGAATGTGAAATTACAGCCACTTCATTAGTATATTACATATCAATGGCAGAACGAAGCAACGACACATCATAAATTGGGGCAAAAGTTCACGGAAGGTAGTTAGAGTCATGGCATACGCCTAAAAGTAATGAAATGGAAAAGATTATTGTTTTACAAGCAGTAATGCCGATTTCCCAGATCAGATTAGAATTTGTTCCTGTACGAAATGAACGAACTATCACGTATGGTCTAATGACAAAAAAGATATACAATAGACAACCAGAATACCACAACAGTTGCGCAATGCGTCAGCACACTGTGGCAACAGCTGTCTACGAAATTCAGTGCGTGAGAAAGCGCGATGGCACGATGCCGACAGCGATAGGAAGTTTTTTTCGTGAGGACGCCAACAGTGAAGTCGAGCTTTCTGCCAAAATACAATCAGCTTTGGATACAACCGGATAGGAACTGAGATACACCTGTGTACCACGTTGACACCGGGTGCAGATTGTGCTGGACAACCACGGCAAGATGCGCGTGTAGAAAAAAAAATGAGGATGCAGCCCACATATAAATAAAAAAGTGAAATATGTATATACCAAACTAGACGTCCGGCTTTACATGAAAATATACATTTCTAATGATACTGTACTCTGAGTCAGGAGCATCCATATGTTACAAAGGACGTTTTCAAACAAGCTGCTGTCTTATAAAATGGCATGAAAACACGTTTCCTTTACAAATTACTTTACCAGAGTTTTGTGCTTGAAATGCGTTTTGTGGCCAGTATTGTGGTGCGGCTTTCTCTACAATAGCAGTGCCAGTACTTTGCGAGTTTGCGCATGTTTGTTCTTTGTTTGATTTTCTCCGATATACTATGATTTTTTTAAACGTTGCCAATTGAAAATGAAGAATATTTCTAACTTCATTGGCGATGAGGTGTTATAGAAATATTTATGTATTGCAAGATTGTTGAAAAGTTCATGAACATCTTTGTAAACGGATATTATGTGTGTATTAGTACGTTTCTCGAAATTTTACTCAGTTTGTCTTGCGACTGTTTGATGAATAATAATGTTGACCTTTTAAGAAAAAAAGTTCATTCGAGTGACTCGGCGACTAAACATCAAATCTAATTCACTAAGCATAACTGCAGGAGCTGCTTATGAAGGAATCAAATATCCCCGACTTGTAAGTGTCGTGAATCGCCTCAGATATGACCACGGTACTACAACGCGAATGCTTTCACACATTTGGGAGGAGTAGCAGCACACTGGCTCAAGGAGTCTGTTAGGAGGAGTACAAGCACTTTGTTGGGGGGAGTAGATGCACTCTGTTTCGGGATTACTAATATACTCTTGTGGGGCGGAGTACAAGCACTGTGTTAGGATGAGTACAAGCACTCTGTTTGGGGGAGTACAAGCACTCTATTTGGGGAAATAGAAGTACTCGGTTCGGGGAAGTACTAATACTCTTGTGGGGTGGAGTATTCCTACTGTTGAATAGCTCTAGCAGTCTGTTTAAGAGGAGTACTAATACTCTATCCGGGGGAGTTGCTGTACTCTCTCTGAGATGGAGGCGTTTTACTCTCGAAAAGGGAGTTAAATATGGGACAAGCAGATACTCCCTCAAAGAGAGTTCCCCGCAACTTTCTTTGTTTTTAGAGTGAACAGCCTGTAAGATAGCATTTTTGAAACATTATGGATCAGGAACGTTATTGTTACATGTTGATGAATTGATGATATGGAACAGTACTCACGAAAAAAACAACCTGGAAATCAAAGGCGTGACTGCATGACTGCATGACAATTCTTCGAACTATTGCCTCTAAAATACAATGCTAATGATATAGATGTCATTATTCCTGTTCCGTCTACTTCTGTGACAAAGCACTTGCTTGTCCGATTTAACTCTCGAGCCTTGCAAACCGAGTTCATCGGCAAAGCCCGAAAGGCACGCCTTAACGCTAGTCACATTATATCTGGCAAAGCACAAGGCAAAGCTGTTTTCGTAAATGAACTCCTCACTCCACGGAATAAGCAATTTTTCAGCAAGGCCTTGCAACTGAAGAAAGAAAAAAAAACTGGCTAATTTGTGGACTGATGACTGCGTCATAAAGGCTAGGCAATAAAAGTTTTTCGCATAAGGAGTTACTCCGACCTAGCGATATTCGATTAAACTGACTAATCTTTCTCTCTTTTTCCCCTTGGTTCCTCGTATTCTGATCTGATCGCATGCCGTACGTTTCTTAACTATGTCCAATCCTATTTTCCGCATAACTATCATTCATCGATTCATTTCAATTCACGTAGTCTTCGCAAACATTTTCGTGATTATCATAGTATATTGTCTTCTTGTCTTCAATATTTCTCAACTATATGTGTTTCTGAGACATGGCTGAGTGATTTCAATTAAAATCTTTATGGTTGTCCATCATAAAATTCAGAATTTTTCAATCGCATTTCATTACGGCATGGTGGCTCAGCCATGTTTATTCGGTCCGACATTAGATACAAGCGTAGGCTTGAGCTTCACTTAAATATCTGGCATTTTGAGTTGGTGTGTATTGACGTTGACGATTCTGTAATAGGCATTGATAATAACATTGTCTTTGGTAACATTTATCGATCACCACATTCGCCAATTTCTACTTTTTGTTAAGCACTTGACACTATTCTTGAGATGATTTCAAAGGCAAAAAAGTCCGTTATCATCTCGGGGGACATTAACATAATTTATATTGATGCTTCCTCCACTCATCTAACTCAGTATGTCAGCTGTTTCCAAGGTTATGGTCTTGAACCTCTACTCTCCTTCCCCACCCGTTGCACACTTATTGGTTTGGTTAATGGTTTGGGATCACGTATTGACCATGCGCTTTCGAACCTTCTGCATCTTCCCTCCGCATTCATTCTTTAAAGTAATATTACAATCATTTCCCACTTGCACTTTGCTTTGAGAACAGTCCTCGCACTAATAGTGTAAGCTTTGTTAAGAATAGGTTTGATCGGACAAATTTATAGAAATGGTATCTAATTCTGATTGGTCTTGTGTCACATCAATGAATAATGTTGAATCAGCATACACAGCTTTCATCTCTACAATATCCAATTACGTATCTTCATTCACAACACGTGTAGAGTGCCATAAACATTATTCTTCCCCTAGAAGCCTATGGTTTAGAAAGGGATTACTTAATAGCCTGCGTAATAAAGATAACATAAAAAGAGAGCCATTTATTGTCGTTACAAGCAGTATTGTAACACACTATTGCATAAGGACAACCATGGACAAAATAAAATTTCTGTTCCTCATCATTCACAATAAACTTAAAATTAACGGATCCGACTTTTTCAAATTATTGCCCAACGCACGCTTCCGACATAGACACAGCATGTATAATGAACCCTCATTAACACAAAATGACACCTTCAAATTGTGTTTTTTTTTCTGGAGAATTTAAGGAGTGGAACATGCTACCCGATTCACTGGTTTCCCCCTCTTTCATAGACACATTTCTAAACGAGCTGCATGTTCTTGTTCATTCGGTGCAATAAGTTTCCTGATGCGCTATTTTTTATAATACCACGTTGTGGTCGCGGAAAGCAAGATTGTGTTCGGCACATTAGTACTGTGAATATATGTGAAATAAGGAGTGCCTTTATTGTTAATATTGTTATTATTATTATTATTATTATTATTATTACTATTATTATTATTATTATTGTATTTATTGTTGCGTGTGTGATAAATCATTGTATTGCAAATATTGACTCTATTTGCGTTCCTGTAATGACCCTTCGGAGCTTAACAGTATGAATAAACAAAGAAACAAACAAAAAACACTGAATGCTCTAATGATGGATGCTTAAAAGCGCTATTATCAAAACATAATTAATTGAACTGGTTCAGATATAAAAAAATAATGGCGCTTGATCAATTCTTTTCTCAATAAAACCATTATTCCGCCTATAGCCAGCATTCATCATGAAGAATCCGTAATATCTAAGTCATTAGATATCGGTAATGCATTTAGTGACTACTTCTCCTCTCCCATACCCATTCCAGCCAGTACGCATGACGAACTTGATCATTATGGTCACAATTTTTTTTTCTTTTTCCTGTTACCCCAGAAGAGGTAACAATAAGAATTACCAGTATAAAGTTCTCTAGCGCAGGTATCAATAATATTTCCGCTAAGCGCGTGAAAATGATTTCTGATAATATTGCGGGTGTGCTCACCTACATAATCAATCTGTAATATTTATTTATGTGTTAATAAATATTTATTGTGTAAGGATAATAATTTTTGAAACCGGTGTATTTTACCGGGAGTTAAAGATGAGTAAGGTTATCCCGGTTTTTAAAAAAGGTGACAGGTGCTTAATTTCTAATTATAGGCCGATATTCATTCTCCCTTTTTTATCAAAGTAATTGAAAAACTAATACATGTTCGCCTCTCTAGCTAGCTAACGAAATTTAACCTATTTCATCCGAAACAATTTCGGTTTAGACAAGGATATTCTACTAACCTAGCCCCATTTACTTCACAAAAAAATGTAAACTAGAAATTGACAATGGTAACTACTTTATTCTGTTTTTTTTCAGATTTTAATAAAGCTTTTGATACACTAAATTATGAGATTCTTTTTTCTAAACTTGCATTTTAAGGCATTGGTGGCAACTCTAAATCTTTTTCGTAGTTACTTAACTGATCGTGAGGAATTACAATTCCATCTCCGGCATCTATTCCACTAAAATATTTAATATCAGCGTTCCGCAAGGCTCAATTCTGGGCCCGCTTTTATTTCTGCTATACATTATTGACCTACCACAGTGTCTAATCACATCATCAGAATGCATCTTATATGCTGACGACACGACTTTCTTATGTTCGAGTAATTCTCTAAGCAACCTTACAACAACCCTTATTGCAAAACTTACTAACGTTAGTGCATGGTGTGTTTAAAATAAGGTTTTGATAAATCCCTCGAAAAGTAAGATCTTAATTTTCAATTCAAGGTCAATAAATAACGCGCAAGATATGCCCCTCTTAATAAACACACATCCTATTCATATATAATATCATCGTTCCTTCCTTGGTATTAAACTTGATTCCCGCTTAAAACTTGATTTGCAAAGAATGAGCTACAACGGAAAACTTCCTATGGTATTAGCGTATTACTAGAAGCTAGATGTTACTTTGACTTGACTTCTTTGGTAACCTTATATTATGCATTCATTCACATTCATCTAAATTATTTATTGCTTCCTGGGGTCAAACATATCATTGCCACCTTTCTTCCCTCCAGCATGTACAGAACCAAGCCATTCGTATTCTCACCTGGAGTAACCGACGTTCACATGTTACTGATCTGTACCGGGAACTGCACATACTGAATATTGACAACCTAATCAAATTTAACGTCTGCACATTTGCTTATCAAGCAGTTAAAGACCATAGCCTTCTGAAATTTGTTCACCTTACTAATTCAACACCTTACTAATTCAAATATTACGATTCATTTACCCAGCAAAGGCGTCTGCGTCCGCAGGCGTTTGGTTGGTTGCTACACCACGTACCCGAGCACATGGGAGTTGGCCCCTCCCGCGTGTAGCGTGCACGGCTTAGCTGTGTCTGGAGAAAAGAGGATCCTGGGGGTTGAGCTGATGCCGGGTGTTCGGACCTTTATGGCCCCCCGGCGGAGGCAACGCACCTCTTTGGCCTTCGCTTCACGTAGACGGCACCTCCGGGCTGACCCACCCGGGGGAAATCGGTGGTTGCCTTTTCCTATCCTTCTCTTCAATCTTTGTCTTTCTCTCTCACTTTTATCTTTCCTGTCTCCTCCTCTCTTCCATTTACTTCCTTATTTCCTGGCGTCAAGGGTTACCCCTGTGTATTATATCCTACCTTGGGTATATATATTATATATATATATATATTAGGTTATAGTGGCGGTGTATAGCTGGCGTCTGACGGTTTCTCGAAACCTGCAGCGTCCTCTTGTTGGGCTCGGAGGTCGGTGGCTAACACCTCCGCCGAATATCCAAGAAACTCTATGGCACCATCATTCCCTCCCTGACCACATCGCCGTCATAAAAGAGGGCACACCGATGCATTATTTGAATTTACATTCAGAAGCAATGTTCCAACATTAGTAAAGTACTATGTGATCCACAGTGTAGGAAACACTTCCGCGAGGAAGCTTTCCCAATTTTGATGGCAAAGATTCTAACACAAATACTCGGACCAGCCTACAAGGCTTCAAAGATGTCTAGTGGAGATACAGTCCTTGAAAAAAAAGAAAAACAACAAATAGAAAAGCTTTCGGATGTCACCAGTATCGGCGATGAAGGAGTAACGATTTCATGCCATCGCTCACTAAACACGAGCCGGGGCGTGATCTCTGAGGAAGACTTCATGAATTTGAGTGATGAGGAACTCCTTGAGGGTTTCCTGAAACAAGGCGTCACAAAAGTCAAGAGAATCGTCCTTCCACGAAACAATCAAGAAATTCCCACGAAGCATGTAATTTGCACATTTGCCACCAGGACATCGCCCAGTTCCCTTGAGGCTGCCTACGTCAAGGTCAATGTCAGGCCATATATTCCCAATACCAGATGATGCTTTAAGTGCCAAAGGTTTGGCCATGCTTCTGCTTCTTGCAGAGGCAAAGAAACCTGTGCAAATGCAGCTCCAACGATCATGAATCCGACAAATGCAATTCTTCTCCACAGTGCACAAAGTGCAAAGTACCCTGCTTACTCACGGTCATGTCCCGTCTGGAAAAAAAAGGTCATTGCAATCACAGTAAAAGAAAAAAATATTCTATGAAGCTACAAAACCCTTACACTTTTACCGAAACTAAGCTATGCCAATGTGGTGCATCAGGGGCAGCGCCACATAGACTCCGGGAGCCTACAGGGTCTACTAGCATTAGCCCTGCGGCACCGAGCAAGATAAACAGGAGCGCCGACTCCGCCGCCGCGCAACGCATTCGCTCAGGACAAACCGTGCAACGCAAATTATACATCGCGTAGCACCATCTGTCGAGGCACGTGGAAAACACTCGACAGCTTGCTTCCATGTGCGCATGTGCGAGTCATTCGCTCAGGACAAACCGTGCAACGCAAATTATACATCGCGTAGCACCATCTGCCGAGGCACGTGGAAAACACTCGACAGCTTGCTTCCATGTGCGCATGCACTGAGTGGCGGAGACCGGCGGTGACGGCGGCGTCGGCGGCGCAGAACGGGCAGCGCGGCACCCGCAGAGCGTGTCGTCTGCTACAAACGTGGACGTTCGGCCGTCTCAATTTGACAGCAATCAAACACAAAAAATATATGCGCACAAATAATAAACGCGCTAATAAACACGCGGTAGTGCTTTTATGCACGCATACGAAACATTTTTAGATGTCTTTAGTGGAAACAGACGATAAATGATGCTGTGCAAAAAGACACAACAGAAGTACTTGTTTTCCCTCCTCTACGTCTGCGCGGAAGCGAAGGTGCGAAATTTTCGTCTTCCTCGCTACCATGTCTGCAGTATGTTTATTCATGCCTGACGGAACAAGGTATCTTGATACTTGTGCGTGAAGAGACTGAGCAACAGGACAGTGTTTTGTTCCCGGCTGTATATCTGGTTATGGCAAAGGACGCGAAAAGTTTTCGCTCTTCGCTTCGCCATCTGATCTTTTACTGCACCAGTGGCGTCAAAAAATTCCTGAAATAAGCGAGTGCTTAAAGCAATGGACAAAATATGTGCGCGACACTTCGAGAAGCAGCTTATTTTTGACAGTTACTTCAGCAAAGACAAAGGCGATGTCCTATTAGATGTAAAGAAAGTGCCTCGACTTCGAAGCGGTGCCGTTCCTTCAATTTGTTTAGGGAAGCCTGGCGTAGCTCAATGATGCTGAATGCCAGGAGGAACCAGATGACGCCAATGCGGAAGGACGAGAGGAGCCCAATTTATATTTGTCTACAACTACACACAGTGCAGGTGCCTTTCCTTGTCCAGAGACATGCCGTAATTTAGAGAGAGAGAAAGAGAAAGAAATACAAGGAGGTTAGCCAGTGTAAATACCGGCTAGGTACCCTGTAAATTCTCAGCCTTGCCGTCGAGATGATTCCTCTAGTTATGCAGACACATAATCAGAGCTTCTCTTGTGAAATAATAAGCAGGAAACACTGGCAGGAATAAATATGTTTAATGAGAATGTGGGGATTCTGCTCGCAAGAGGACCGGGCGACACGAAAAGCACCGTGAGAAACAAAGAAGCAAGCGAAGCATCTTAGCACTTGATGCGTGCTCAGATAAAAAAGGGTGATAAACGTCAGCTTTTACATAAAAACTTCTTTTCGTTGTCGTCTTTCATTGCTTGAGACCACCCGAACTGCCGTTATATCGCCTTACCATTTGCTATAGCTTTTCTTTCCGTCTTAGTTTCCGTAATTTGTTTATTTTCTGTTCCTGTGCCTTGTAAAGTTCCATGTAGGCCACCTGACAAATGCCCTGCGTTTGGCCTGTATAAAATAAAAAAATAAAATAATACATGACTTGTTTCTCCTGCGAACGTCACTCCGTGAACCGCAAAAGCTATGCGCGTTACAGGCGTCAGGGCGTGCGCGGAGCAGCTGACAAGCAGGTGCCGCGAGAGAGTCCCCGCGCCTTTGCTCCTTCGGTTTGTTGGGCCCGCCTCTCCGCTGCAGAGTTTTTCATCATTCGTAGTGCCGTCTGGGGAACACGCCGTGAAGCAGGAGCTGGCGTTTCAGAATGGCTCCCTTCCAGACGAGCAGAGTCGGCGCTCCTGTCTTATCTTACTCCGTGCCCTGCGGTGGCTCCTCCCGCCCCCGTGGTGGCGACAGCCAGAGCTGCCCCATCGCTTTTAGAGGCTCCGGAGATCCCGATCTCGCAGGGCCTTAAAACAACTCGTTCATGAAGGCCTGAGGCACATGCCTCAGCGTCAACCCTTTGGTCCTCCAGTGCTTCTGCAATGGAGGTCGATACCAAAACACCGGTCTCATTGACACCGAAGGACCAGCACTCACTCGAGCGCGCAAACAGGAATAAACTCCCAGTAACCGCTCCGACAAAGGACAGGTAACCTAAGGGTTGCCGTTCAAATCTACTCTCGACTTTAAAACGTATGTCACCTGTTATCTGTATTTCGGTACCACTTATCATATAGGCATTCTCACTTCTGTTCCATCATGGTTTTTATTACACAGTGCAACTGCAGAGGTCTACTACATAACTTAGGTGACATAAAAGACATCATAAACAGTTTTTCCCCAGTTGCCTTTTGTTGACAAGAAACAAATCTAGGCCCCCAAACCACAATATTTTAAAAGGCTTTTCCGTCTTTCGAATACACCCGGCAAACACTAGCCGACTGTGTGGAGGAGTTGAGCCGTTATTGTGAAAGGCGGCACTCCCACCCGAGAAGTTAAACTCGACACTCCATTCGAAGCGGTTGCTGTCACTATCCTCTCTTTTAAAACTTTAATAGTTTGTTCCATATACATCCCACCCCACGAAAGTGTATATCCTAAAGAACTTGAAAAGCTCATTGAACAGCTACCAGACCCGTTTATACTTGTAGGAGATTTTAATGATCCTTGTACTTATTGGGGAAGTGACAAGACTGACCAAAGAGGACAACTCTTAGAATATTTTATTCTATCTAACAACATCTGTGTTTTAAACTCCGGAGCACCTACTTACTTTTCACCTACATCACGTAATTTTAGCTGTCTTGATTTAGCTTTATGTTCACCTTCTCTTTTATTGATTTTAACTGGGAAGTGTTGGACAATCTATACGGCAGTGCCCACTTAACTGCCATACTTAAATTGTCATCAACTTTACCCATTATCACCTACAGGGCGCGTCATTTGAAACTCCAAATGGCAGACTGGACGCTTTTCTCACAAACTGACAAAGTAGAAAAACTTTTCAGCCGATCTAGGCGTCGATGGAATTAATGATAGATTTACGAGTTGCATAATCACGGCAGCTGAAAGCGCCATACCCCAATCTACTGGACAACATCGGAAGAAACTAAACCCGTGGTGGACAGAGGATTGTACTCAAGCAAAGAAAGAACAAAATAAAGCCTGGGGCAATCTTCGTAGATACCCGACATACAATAACCTAATTAACTTCAAGCAGAAAAAGCCCATGCACGATACATCCATAGACAAGCCGAAAAACACTCATGGCGGAAATACGTCTCCTTTATCAACAGTTCAGTCTCCTCCAAACGCATGTGGGAACATGTAAAGAAATTCAAAGGAGAATACTCATCCTACCGAATTCCCTTACTCTCAAATCCTGGTACACAAACACTCGACGAACAAGCAGACATTCTGCGGGAACACTTCTACAAAGTATCAAGTTCAGCCAACTACACGGACACATTATTAACATACAAAAACTCGGCTGAAAAACAAAGATTACCAACAACAGGTGCATCTGATATGACGTACAATGCTCCCCTCACGCTCGCAGAAATAAATAGTGCACTCTCTGCTGGAAAGAAAACGGCAGTCGGTATGGACCGTATTCACTACTCCATGCTTGCCCACTTGTCACAAACGTCTATAAAAGCATTCCTAAAACTCTTTAACAAGAGTTGGGAAACTGTAGAAATGCCTAAAGCATGGAAAAATGTCGTAATCATACCTTTACGAAAATCTGGAAAACCAGCAACATCCCCCAGCAGTTACCGCCCCATTGCTCTCACCAGCTGTTTGGCAAAGTCATACGAATTTGTTGTAAACACCAGGCTAACTTTCATCCTCGAAAAAGAAAATTCCTTAAACATACATCAGCGTGGTTACAAAAAGGGTTGTTCTACAACTGATTACCTAGTCTGACATGAACATGAAATACGCCATGCTTTTTACAGAAACAACACTGCCTAGCTGTCTTTTCCCACTTGTAGATGGCATATGATACCATATGGAGATACGGTATTTCGAAGGACTTGACAGACTTAGGGATTTGGGGAAAATGCTGAAGTGCCTGTCTGATTTTATGTCCGATCGAATATTTCAGGTGCGCCTTGGTAGATTTGTGTCACGTGTATTCACCCAAGAAAATGCTGTGTCTCAGGGTTGTGTTTTAAGTACAAAATAGTTTGTTGTCAAAATGAACTCTCTTAACAAAGTCATACTATCTAACCTTATGCATTCTCTTTACGTTGATGACCTCCAGATTGCATTCCGCACATCTAACATGACAACGTTTGAAAGGCAGATTCAAATAACCCTAAACAAATTGACACTAGGGGCTAATAAAAATGGCTTCCATTTCTCGTCCGAAAAAACTGTCGCCGTAGTGTTTTCTCAGAAGAGGGGCTTACAACCTCACCCCATCCTGAAACTAAATGAAATAGTACTGCCAGTTAAACGAAAACAGAAGTTTTTAGGATACATGTAGTGAACGACGCCCACATCCCGGAGGACATCGCCAGTGTGCTTCGTAAAGGATAAAGGACCTAAATATGGACTGGAACCCAAAACCACAGCTCACGAGTTAGTCGTAGTAAATAGAAGTATGGCAGCAAAAGCGGACATGGAACAGTGAGAAAGGTGTTTACTTGAGGATGCCGATTGTCTCTACAAATGTGCTGCGAATCGCAAATGTGAGGATAAAATGTGGTAAACTCAGCGTATTGTAACCCATTTCAAGCAAAAAGATCTGTGCCTTTTGCAAGCAGACAAAGAAGGCGGCTTCGTTGTTTTACCTAAAGGTACTTTTAAAGACAAAGCTGTCATTGCCATCAACAAGAATTTCGCCTCCCAAGAAGTCCGGACATCACGCGTGAAGAAAAATTTTCTTCGTTTCTGCGAATATAACAACCTAAGTAACTTGCAAAAAAGCATACAAAAAAGCAAAAATTACTCGCTTGGTGTGTTTTAAGTGCAAAAACGCACAAGCTGGATATCCCTTTCAGGGCTATCGTCAGGGAACGTGGCACTTGGCAACTCGAGGTCAGCCGTTTTTTGTTCAATTGCCTCAAGCAACAAAAAGTCGATGATCCTTTTTTAGTTACTAACTCTGACGACATCGTGAGCTTTTTGCGTGATAACCATAACATTGGTTATGGCCTTTCTGTAATAGAAGAATTATTTTACTCTATACCGCATCGCGAATTGTTTGTTGCTATCAAAGCACGCATAGATGCCCGTGGTGAATAGGAATTTCAGACTGCAATTGGTCTTACTACTGACAATTTTCTGGCCTTATTGGAAGCCTACCTCAAAAGTACTTTTATTCTGTTTTACAACCAACTCTACTTACAAAAGGAGGGCATTTGTGTTGGTTTGTGCTTAGCGCCCGTGCTATGCGACCTATTTCTTTCTGAAATTGATATAATCCTTGACAACTTCTTTAAGCACACGCATGTGATAAACGTTTTTATATATGTAGATGATTGTTTAATCCTTTTGGACGAACAGTGTTCCTCTACTGACAATGATGAAATCAGCACAGTGTTAAGCCTTTTTAAACTTCACGGCAATTGCCTATCTTTTACGCACGAGATTACGGTTAACAACGCGCTGCAGTTTTTAGATTTAGACCTGAAGTTTTCAAAACAACATGTCTGTTCTAGCTATTCCCCACGTGCAAAGAAAGAGCTTTTACCATACGATTTTCCCACTCGAAAATTATTAAACGAGGGATCGCTACAACCTGCCTGGGATCTGCGCTTAAGAAATCGTGCGTTCACTGGATCGGGACGAGTTTTGACAATCAGATTGAGCGGCTTTTAAAAGCCGGCTACCCTCGCTCGGTGTTGACGTCCGTAGGGGAATCTTCGCTCCAGAAGCTGAAAGGCACCGAAAAGCCTAACGTGGGCGATGAAGTCGAGCGCAACCCTCGAAAAAAGGCACAAGTGGTGCCGTACCTTCACAAGGTTAGCCACAACCTTAAGAAGCTGGCGAACAGGTACGGAATACCAGTGGTTTCTTCCGCCCCGAACAAGCTGGCACGTCTCTGCCCTCGAATCACGGGTGGCGCTACGAACGGGTGCACACTACAGCACGTTCAACGTTACGTGAATTGTTCCACTGGAGTCGATTATTTCATTCCCCTCAGCTGTGGTAAGTGCTACATTGGGCAAACGGGGCACTGCGTCAACGACTGAATGAGAGAGCACGCAAATCTTTTAAAGAAGGATACCACCGCGCACTTGTCTGCGCATTGCAGGTCTTGTCAGGATTCTAGGCAAAACAACAACAAAACCGCTCGTGAACTGTTAGAGGCCTAGCACATCCAAATCAATGGTCTAGCCTGCGTTAGTCAAACGACCGTGACACTTTATGATTCGGAAATGAGATTGTTAAGCATATGACGTGACTACACTGCCTTCGGCTGACTGGCGCCCTTTGTGTGTTTTATGCGTTTGCGCATGCGTATGTTGGTGTATATATATATAGCAAGCCTTGCTTCGGAATAAACAGTTGTGAGTGTAGCGCTCGTCCTTCCTTTCCTCTCGTCTTTCACTGTTGTCTTTTATTTCGAGCTTTGTGCTAATTAGTATCATGTTCAGTAAACACCAACTCGCCCAAGAAGAAGTTCTTTTGAAGTTCTTTTTTTTTTATCAGTCCCTTTCCATTCAAGAGATCAAAAAGTGCCGTCTTAGCTTAGTAAAAATTGCAGCATCAGCCTTCTTGGGTCGAACAAATTCCTCAAGTCTCATGAGACTTCCCCGGTCCGAAATCTCGCATTTTGCTTAGCTTGGCCTCCACAGCCTCCACTGTGTCTCTAAACCTTATTTCTGCTTCAAAGGCAAGCTGAAAGAAATGCACATTGACTGACACTTTATGGCCCACTGAAAAAAAAAAACACTCCCTAGGATAGCTTTAAATACTTAAATTATGCTGAACAATACAATGAGAGAAAATATCACCTTCACATAACTACTCAAGCAGCGGAGTTGATTCTATATTCATCTTGACTTAGATGAGATCTTTAAACATTCATTGTTACAGCGATGCCTTTTCACCAGTGTTAAAGGTCATAAAGTGCGAGCTGGTCTGTGTAAATGACCACTCACTTTTTATCATTTATCAAATGCTACAGACAGCACAGCTGATGAAACATAAATCACAGCTAACAAAATAAGACATTCTTTACCTTACAGAGCAGACCCACACGATTTGAAAAAGGAGTGATCTTACCACGTCAGGATTTAAAAAGTATGACGGCAAATCATCTGGTGCATTGGAGCTGCAGGCCTCTGCAGTTGCGGCCAAAAACATTTTTCATTCGCCCAAGGTCCATACAAAATGGGTCTTGACCATGTCCTCAATTGCCTAGGCAAAAAATCAATGCAGATAAATAAAAAACTGTACACATCAGCAAAGCATAGAATATAAAATAAGCTACGTTTTTGTGCTTCAACAAAACACATAGTAATATCCATGAAAAAATGCCAGACGTTGAAACTTAAAATGGCTAAATGCATTCCACCTGATTGCAGAAAATGTATGCACATAAATGAAAATTGATAGCATAGTTGAAGAGATGGCAAGCAGCTCATCGACAAAATAAATACAAAATCCTCCTGTCTGAAACCTAGAGCCTAAGGCAATGATGCCAGGGCACAACACAAGAAGTAAAGGCAATGAGCCAATGAAGCATTTTCATTCGAGAATCTCAAATTGTTTTACGCAAGTGCAGCTTCCAAATTAGGTAGCAGCACAAGCATTCCTTACATTCCTTGTCTGCCACAGCTGCGGTCAATAGACATAAATGCTTGGACTGAGAGCCAGCACAACCCTCAATACCTGTTAACATCTAGTAGTTCCACAAGATATCTCACTTTGCCTGCCGAAAAATGGTTTACCAATGCAAGAAGTAGCAGGTGGTTGCTTATAAGCGCAGTATTATCAGCTGGCACTTTCATCACAGAGGTAACTTAACTATCATGTTCTCAGGCAATGTTTGAACAAGGCCTCTGAAAAATGAAATTCTCACCTACAGTTCAAGTAGTGCGTCAGGACAAGGGATTGGGTTGCTGGAAGCGTGGTCACTTTCTGCCGGCTTCGTTGCACTCACAGATCGCACGAATACTTTCTGAAATAGCATGAGTCAACGTTGAAATGCATGGCGGTATACACCTCACAAAGTAGTGGCCTCTCCAGATTATGCGGGAAGCGAGTGCTCAATATGGAATTGTTATAAATATGCTATTATACATCTAACATAACAAAATACATAACGAATGTATTGAGAATGTGTTTTTGTAATGCTGCTACCACGTATAAACATTACTGTTCAAGTCACAGGACGTGATAAATATTGTGTTGCAGAGCAAAATTTGTTACAAAGGTGTGTCCAAACCTTATCTTCTAGGTATATACCCTGCGTGGTGGCATGAGCCAAACTAGAACTGCTGGTGGGTTAGGCAGCTGCATAACATTCCCGCAATTCATACTACATTCCTATTACATGCGTCCTCAGTGCATACCACAGCTGTGACCCGAAGGGTTCGCGTATAGACTGGAAACATTATTTTAATTTTTCATACAAATCCAGTTGTCACAAACTATCCAAATGGTCACAGCCATATTCGGTTTCTGCACAGGTTATTGTCGAACAGAGAACGTAGCTATGTTTGCAGATTATTAAGTTTGAGGACGCGCAGAAATGACATAATTTTTGTGGGCACGTCATGATGTAAGAACTTGTTCAGCACGTACGCGTTGTAGGCAATTGTTCTGTCGTGCTACCAGAACTGACGTCCACAGCATAGAAATGGCGGCACACTTTCTGAATACCAGGCCAAGCATGTGTTCTTCCCTTTCTTCCCTCCACCAATGAAATGTTTTTGTTAACTATTATAAGCTGCCCCAAAACAGTTATATTATGAAGCGACAGCAGCGTGAACTCGCGCTACTGCTAGGACAACCACTGTCCCATCCATTTCTATACGTCAGGAAGCAAGCTAAGGGTGGCGTGAACATAAGATCTGAAAAGGCCGACGGCATTGGAAGGAACAATGCACTACCTAACGCACACAGCCAAACTTAGGCAGTGCGGCCGCCAACGCCTTGAACCATAATTAACAGTTATGCGGAATGGCATCTTACTCGCGCGCTCTCCTTGGTGCATTACGTGCGCACAAACGGCAAGGACAAAGATTCCCGGGAAGAAGATCCCGGTTTTGCAAGCATTGTAGATCCATGCTACCTAGCAGAATAAAACAACAGCGGGAATAACCCACAAGTTTTAAAAAATACCGATAAGTCGAAGGACACAAGGTCAGACAAATTTGCTTGGAAGTTGCTAAGCGTGTGAGCGCGAGGAGATCGCGAGCGGCAAACACGCGGTCTCACGGTGCGAAGATCCACACCCGCTGTCATCTAAAGCGACCGTCAATATCTTACTAAGCAACATACTGTAAGCGGGCATACAAATTACTGGGAAACTAACACGCGAACCAGCAATGTGGTGGGAGTCATAAATGTCGATCAGATTCCGGCCCACGAGCACACAAATTGAAGCGAATTACCGTTTATCGATTACGTTTCGCCAAAACAAAGCGAAGTTGTACGCTACGAAAAAAAAATCCGCACAGAATTTAAGGCAGCGTAAATGAAGAAGTAAGCACATTAATACGATTTGCCTTTTCGCCATTTGTCTCGTGATCTGCAATTTGGCGGAAAAACTGCCATTATTCCGTAATTTAGATTGCTCTATTACGCGCGCTGGAGACAAATCCGCCAGGATGGTACTCAAACTAAGCTATCGGACTATATAAGCATTAATTGTCTTCGTGGAGCGAGTTGGGCAGGCGTGCTTGAATTCAACAGAATACATAGGGAAGCGTAGCGGCACCCTACCCGACACAATGATATTTTTGGTTTCACTAAACAACAACCGTAACAGGCACATAAATATGCAGCACTGACCTTTGTTTGCGTCTCCTTGCAACTCCACCACTCCTCTTCGTCATAACGGTCCCCGCCAACCTTGCCGACAGCAAATCACAGTCATTTCGAGTAGTTCGCATCAGGCGCGGCAAGCGTCACTGCACTGTGTCTGCCACTGCGTGTCACAACGCAAACCGCGCCGGCGATAAGGCGACGCCGGCGAGCCGGCGAGGAGAGCTCGTCAGACGTTGCGCATGCGCATCTGGAGGTAGCGATTGGATGGGCGATGTGGCCTGCGGCCAGCCCGCGGAACAGCGCGTGAAAACTGCGCGGGCGTCGCCACAAGTGGGCAACGGGACCAAAGGAGTACGAGAGAGCCTGGTGCAAAGTATGTCTCACGATGGCGGCAATTGTAAGTGTGCTTTTGAGTTTCCTGCGATGCCAACAAACGAGTACGGGCAAGCTGGCGCGCATGGTCAGCGTGGGCGATGGCGTCGCGGACATACTCGGTCCGTGTATTCCGTAACAAGGGGAGCGAAGCGTCCAATGGTAATACAGGGTCCCGACCCAAGGGCAAGAAAACGGGGGAATACCCAGCATTATCGTTGCGTGACGAATTATAGGCGAACATGACATAGGGTAGCACAATATCCCAGTCCTTGTGGTCGGTTGAAACGTATTTCGATAGCATGTCAGTGATGGTGCGATTAAGTCGCTCAGTAAGGCCGTTGGTCTGAGGATGATAGGAGGTAGCCAGTTTGTGCTTGGTAGAACAAGAGCGTAGGATATCGGCGATGACTTGGGAGAGGAAAGTGCAGCCACGGTCGGTAAGGAGCTGTCGCGGGGCTCCATGTAATAAAATGATATCCCAGAGTAGGAAATCGGCGACGTCAGTCGCGCAGCTCGTGGGAAGCGCTCGAGTGATGGCGTAGCGTTTCGCGTAATCAGTAGCCACAACGATCCGCCTGTTGCCGGAGCTGGACTCAGGAAAAGGGCCAAGCAGATCCAAACTCACGCGGAAGAATGGCTCAGTTGGAATCTCCATCGGCTGTAAGTACCCGGCAGGAACCATTGCTGGCTTTTTCCGATGTTGGCAGGACTTGCAAGCAGCTACGTATCGCCGTACGGAGCGCGGGAGGCCGGGCCAGTAGAAGCGGCGGCACATGCGGTCGTAAGTGCGAGTAACCCCAAGGTGTCCGGCAGTAGGTGTTTCATGAAGCTCCTGAAGCACGGTTAAGCGGAGGTGTTGGGGAACGACAAATACAAGGGGAGGCCCGTCAGGGTGAAAATTGTGGCGGTACAATATCCCGTCGTTGAGGACGAACCACCGTAACGATTGATCAGTGGGAGCAGATTGCAATCGGTCAATGAGGGTCCTCAAGGTAGCGCGATGGCGTAGCTCGTGGGCCATGTCCAAAAGCAGGGAAATGGAAAGAACACTTGCGGAAGCATCCGTGTCGGCGTTGGCGGGCGTGGGTACAGGGTAACGGGACAAGCAGTCAGCGTCATTGTGTAGGCGACCAGACATACACCACAGAATAGGAATACTCCTGTAGCCGCAAAGCCCATCGTCCAAGCCTCCCTGTGGGATCTTTTAAGGAGGAAAGCCAACAGAGGGCGTGGTGGTCCGTTACAAGAGAAAAGGGCCTGTCATATAAATAGGGGCAGAATTTTGCTACTGCCCACACAAGTGCCAAACATTTGCGCTCGGTAATAGACTAATTCCGTTCCGCAGGTGACAAAACACGGCTAGCGTACGTGATAACACGTTCACGGCCGTGCTGAACGTGTGCCAAGACGGCACCGATGCCGTGGCCACTGGCATCGGTGCGCACCTCTGTAGGGGCTGACGTATCGAAGTGTCCTAGAATCGGCGGGGTGGTGAGTATGGTGGTAAGGTGAGAAAAGGCGGCGGCCTGAGAGTGTCCCTATGAAAACGGCAGACTTTTCTTCAGAAGATCTGTCAGAGGGCGTGCTATGGTGACAAAATCTTTACCAATGCAACGGAAGTAAGAGCAGAGGCCCACGAAACTGCGGACATCTTTTTCGGACTGTGGGACAGGAAAATCTTCCACGGCGCGAATTTTCTCCGAGTCCGGTCGGATGCCAGACGCATTGACGACATGCCCAAGGACTGTAATTTCACGGTGGCCGAAGTTACATTTCTTCAAGTTGAGCTGCAGACCGGCCTTGCGAAAAGCAGCAAGTACAGCTGAAAGGCGCTCAAGGTGTGTGCTGAATGTGGGCGAGAACACAATTACATCATCTAGGTAGCAGAGGAAAGTCGACCACTTGAATCCTTGGAGTAATGGGTCCATCATACGCTCAAAGGTAGCCGGAGCGTTGCAGAGCCCAAAAGGCATAACTTTGAAGTGGTAAAGACCGTCAGGCGTTATAAAGGCGGTCTTTTCACGATCAAGATCATCCACAGCAATTTGCCAATATCCGGACCGTAGGTCGATGGATGAAAAATACTGTGCCACGTATAGGCAATCAAGGGCGTCATCTATACGAGGTAGTGGGTAGACGTCTTTCTTCGTGATGCGGTTGAGGTGCCGGTAGTCGATGCAGAATCTCCATGTGCCGTCCTTCTTTACTAGCACAACAGGTGACGCCCAAGGACTGGACGGTGGCTCAATGATGTCTTTCGCGAGCATTTTGTCCACTTCCGTTTTGATGACTTGGCGCTCCGAAGCTGAAACTCGGTAGGGTCACCGATGGATGGGAGGATTATCGCCTGTATGTATACGGTGTTTGACAAGAGACGTCTGGCCTAAGGGAGGGTTGTTCAGGTCGAATATGTCCTTGAACGAAAGCAATAAACTGCAGAGCTGTTCAGCCTCCACAGGTGTGAGACTCGGGGCGATCATTTCCCTAATGTCGTGGTCAGTAAAATTGGTAGACTGGAAAGGTTCACAGGACGTGTCGACGGCAAAAGTTTCAACGCGGTTAACTTCTAAAGCAGTGATGGTAGCCAGGGTAATATCTTTAGGCAGAATTTGCTCTGTGAGCCCGAAATTCACCACAGGCGATTCACAGGAAATTCACCACAGGCCACGTGCGATTTTCTTTGACTCTCAGTATTGTATGCGGGCTAGTAACGTTTTGGCTGAGAACGATGGCAGCTATTGGAGCGGAGATGTAATCACCATCGGGAACTGGCATAGATGGCGCCACTTCGATGTATGTCAAGGCCTGTGGTGGAACGCGAACAAAATCAGTGGGTCTCAGGCGAATTTCGTGAGGTGTTGTAGGATCGTCCAGCACAGGCAGGTCAAGACGCACAGTACTTGAGGAACAATCGATGAGCGCTGAATGGGCGGAGAGGGAGTCGAGGTCTAGTATGAGGTCATGGGGGCATTGGTCAAGCACAGTGAAAAGGACGAAAGAATGGCGGCCGGAAATGCTCACGCGTGCAGTACACAATCCGACTACGGCCACCATGCTGCCGTCGGCGATTCGTACGACCCGAGTAATGGCAGGCGGAACAATTTTCCTTAAATGGTGGTGTAGGCGGCTGGTCATAATCGATATGTGTGCTCCGGTATCTATGAGTGCTGTGACGGGTGTGCCATCAACGTGGACGTCTAGAAGGTTACGTTTCGTGAACAGCGTCAAAGGAGGATTTTGCGGTGAATTCGACACTGCAGCACTACCCCGAGGGGCCGCATTGCCTAGTTTTCCGGCTGGGATGGTCCTGGGTAGGTCGGCGAGGGCAAGCGGTGAAGCTGGGGTGGACGTGGCTGGTGACGTTGAGGCGAGGGCGAGCGAGTGTAGCGGCGAGGAGAGGTAGCGGCGTCGGAAGCGCCGTAGAAGCGACGGAGTGAAGAACTGCGGGGCGAACTTGAATTCCGGAACGTGTTTTGAGGCGGGGGCGATCAACGGCTACGGCAGTGACGGGAAACGTGACCGATTCGGCCCCAGCAGAAACAGATCGGCCTGTCATCTGGTGTACGCCAGTCCGATGGATTCCGGGTACTGTAGGGATAACGGACACTGTACGGTGGACTGCGATAGGACCGAGGCATAGGAGCAGGGCCGGTGTCAGGACCACTGAAGGAGCAGGCGCGGGGGAGACCCATATTAGCGATTTCCTGGCGAACCACGGACTGGATGAGCGATATCGTCTCAGCAGTGTTGGTCAAAGACGTCTGTTGAGGCGAGACAGGAAACGCTGCTTCGAATTCGCGGCGCACAATGCGGGTCACGTTTTCACTTGGTGGTGGCACGCTAGATTGGTCGGTTGGGTCGGTGCAAGAAGGGGTAGCTGCAGTATTTGAAAGCCGTGTAAACTGATTATGTATGCGGCGGCTCTTCGCCTGCTCGAAACGGCGGCATTCCTTCATGATGGCGTCGACAGTCGACATGTTTCTAAAGACCAGAAGGGTGAATGCGTCGTCCGCGATACCCTTGATAATGTGCCCAACCGTGTCCGCCTCTGGCATTAACGTGTCGGTTTTATGACAGAGGGCGAGGACGTCCTGAATGTACGAGACGTACGACTCGGTATTAGTTTGGGCACGCGTGGTGAGTTGTTGTTTGGCGGCTAGCTGTCGACCGGTCGGATTGCCAAAAACGTCGGACAGCTTCTCTTTAAACAACTCCCAGCTGGTGAGCTCTTCTTCGTGTATATAATACGATGTTAGCGGCGTTCCGTCGAGATAGAACACGACATCGGCCAGCATAATGGTCGGATCCCACCTGCTCACCTTGCTGACGCGCTCGTACATCTTCAACCATTCTTCTACGTCAACAGGCCGTTGAACTTGCCGGGGTCTTGCGGCTAAGGTAGAGCAACGTACTGAGTCTGCGTAGTCGGCGATGCAGCTGCAGACGCGGTGCCTGCCGCTGGATGCATGTTGCCAGGCTGGGCGAGACGTACGCTGTGGAGCTCCGTGGCGAAGACGCGTACCCCGCACCTCTCCCCAAAATGTCACGGGTATAAACTATTTACAAAATGTATTTACAGGAGACAGTTGGACAGCAGCTGAGAACACAGAGAGGCTGTTGCCACTTCGTCCTCTTCTCCGTCGTCGACATTGTCTGTTTTCCTCACCGTAACAATATTATAAAGATATTAGCAGACCACATAACACGTTCATTTCTACTAAAGTTGTTTCGCGCTGCTGGCCGTGAGCGCGCGCAATAACCGTACATAATTTTTGAAGAAAGTTTTTCAGCGTTGCTGTTTACTATAAGCGCAAAACTTACGCTGATTCATTTGCTGCGTTTCCTTGACCACAGCAAGCCTAGTCATTACCAATATATATATATATATATATATATATATATATATATATATATATATATATATTGTAATGAAGAAGAGTAACCTGTGCCTCAGCAGCATCGCCACCGGCATGAGCTCGTGGTTGCTATATATATATAATGCGACGCTCTTTCAAATACACATGACAAATTACTCGCGTATAGCCAGGGGAAGGTGTGGCACAGTTTATTAGGAAGTAATGCACCGGCCCGTTTCAAAACAGTTTTTCCCCTCCTTAACGGCAGCACTGCAGGAAAACAATCAACAAGGGAGCAGCAGGAAATGGAAGGGTCATTCGGTGAGCTACAGTTAACATGAAGAAATTGATGTTTACACTGCGAATTTTTCCTTTATTGAAGTGCATAATTTACGAAAATATTATGATATCAGTATTAATACAGACAGTTTACTGCAGATACTGCGAAGTATTTTAGGTTCTCTAGGTTTAATTTCGTTCCCCACTTTTTAATCGTATAGAGTCGGCCATTCCATGCAAACTGATATTTTTGTTTGCTTGTGTAAATCAAACAGCCACCACGAGCAAAAAAATGCAACCACACTTACATGCGTATAAGCATGCGTAATATGCCGCAGCTTGACGCAAGGGTCCATTATAACTAAAGGCTGTAGTAATTGACTTATTGCTTAAACGTTGAAAACTGTGTACGTAGTAGACCACAGTGCGCGCAAATGGCTGAACGTTGAACCAAAGCCCTTGTTTCTATGGTACTACTTGTTAGTCAAATGCACAACACGTGATAGCCTCAACAATTATTTCGTAACTGAGGTGTCCAGAAAACGGCGATGTCCACCAGAAATTCTTGAGCCCAGGCAGTTATGGTCTTCGTCCAACAACAGAGTGGGCAACGAAAGACGCTAGACCTTCTAGAATTCAAGGTATTGATGATTTTAGACGCACTGAAGTAAAACGGGGAGGCGAGCTAGCTAGTCAACATTTGCCATTGAAACATAAGCGCAAACTGAGACAAGCACAAGGGAGGGCAACGACACCTACGCTTTGGTGTACTGCGCGTCTGAAATTAGTGACAGCAAGACCAGGTTTACAAAGGCCGTTTGAGCGCCGCAGACAAGCTGAAAAGAGGTTCCTGCAAGTTCTGATTTTTGCTAAGGTATATCCTTTCCTTGCGTCGTTTATTCTTTCTACGGCGTTGTTGAACAGGGATTTTTTTTAATGTAGAATGACATCACTAAAATCCTCCTTAGCAGTTTATAAATGTCAAGTGCTGTAAGATATCTTCAGATACAGCGTAAGTTTCTGCAATTTGATATGCCATGTGTGTATGGGTCAAGGGCATCTTCGCCCAAAGAGCGCCAAATTTATGTGTTGCAATACACACTTCAGTGCAGCGCACCAGTTATGTGGAACAAGACACAAGCAAAAAATATACAAGCGCACTGTCTAGAAATTTTACTGGAACCTAAGTGGAACGATAACTGGATCATACAACCCCCCCCCCCCCCCTTTACTGAGTTCCAGATATGAACGATAAACATAAAGAAAACAGAACGAACGTTGCACATTCCACATAAGATCCACTTATATGTCTCGTTCCACTTATTAACAGTTCGGATCCAGATAAAATATGTGGATCACCTTTTTAACTGGAACTTTAATGGAACCAGATTAAGAGTGTAAAGTCGAGGTTTCAGGCTAAGTGTCGACATCGGAAGATGACTCGTCGACGAAGCTCTCCCTCGATGAGGAGGACTCCGGGGACAAGCGTGCATTGAAACGTGTACGCTCTGCACGCAATTCACCAACTACGAAGAAAAAGAAAAAAAAAATAAGTAGGAGGATCCCTAAGCAGATTCTTATGAGAACGCGAAAGCGTTTCCATTGGTTAGGTTGATGTTACGGAAAGGTGCTGCAGTGTGGTGTTGCTTCATTCTTTGTAACACAACTCGACAACATGAATTTGCAGCACCCTTCAGTAACAGCGACCTAGCAAACAGAAACGATTTCGTGTTCTCACTCATAAGCATATGCTTAGGGATCCTCCACCTTTTTTAAGCTCCATGAAAAAATTACTCTTCCGCAACACCAGAAAAACAGTCACAGTTTTGCGCTAAAGGCGAAGCATCGATTGCAAAACAAATTAGTCAAGAGCCATACCTTGTAATGATAGTATTTATTCGGCCGTATCGACTTGTAAAGATTCGCTTGCTAACTACATGCTATGCTTGCTAAGGACACAGACAAGCATAGTGTCAGCGCACAGAGCAAACCTGACCGTGAACACTCGCTTTCAGAACGCGGGCCTGACGAAACGTGGCTTCAGGAGCAAGCGAATTGACCTCCCTGATGTTGTTTATCGCTTGAACGCAAACTGAGCGCCGAGAATGCATAGCACTCGCAAAGCTACGAGCCCCCGACGCACATAGACTGTGCCCACAACACACATGGCTCTCAAGATACGGCCGCGCGCAGCCGCCACATACGCAGATCCAGCCGGAGTAAAATGCCGCCCCCTCCCCCTCTCACCTCCTCCCCCCCCCCCCCGATGCCTCGCAACGCTGGGTGCCTGCCGCACAACGAAAGATGGCGCACTTCCTGCGCGCTTCCCTCTCTTTCGCGCGGCCAAGATGAGTGGCGTCATCGGCTCCGCTCGCACGCTCTCACTCTAACATACAGCGTAGGGCATGCGGCGATGGTGTTATCGCCCTTGGACTTTAAACGGAACCTCACCGCAACGACGACGGCGACGGCAGAAATTCACCTAGAATGTCCGTATAATTGCTATCGCAATAAAACTTCAGTTACAAAAAGAGGCTTGATAAGCCAGAAATGACACAAGAACGAAATACATTTGGGTAAACCATAATAAAAATCACGCAACTGCTCGCAGTCTGCTGAGGCCTAGTTAGTTGTTTTTGGCAAATATTGGCTATATCGAGTGCGAAAAGAGCCACCAACTTAACGTATAAATTTTTCCCATTCTGAACCAAAAAACCAATATACAATAAAAGAAGTCAAACAAAATACAAAATAAATGTTTAATCCCTCACACTACGCTTACTTATTTGGCATCCAGCTTATAAAAACAAAGTGAGTAGATACGTTGCCATTCTGGTTGTGCTTTAGAAGTTTGAATGTTGACTTGAGCCACATTTAAGCCACCTTTCGTGGCTTTTTGTTTTGACGTCCCTTTATAAATGGGGATCAATAACCTCCCCCACCAAAAAGAACAACAAGAGAAAAAGTGTCATACACTATTTTTTACATTTTTATAAAATTTTTTGCCCGAATTTTTTAATTACACGAAAGATTCATGACAGTTGGCAGGTACGAATAATTCCAATACGTAGCGCGCATAAGTGCCAGTGACCGTTTCGTCATGTTACAAATCAGTTCTGACAAATCAGTTCTGTGGAATCCTGCAAGGTGGAAGAAGTATCATGAAAGGGAAGGAGTGAGGGAATTAAGACTTTATTGGGGAAAAACTAGGTATTCACTGGGGACCTTATTTTTAGGTGGCCACGAACGCCTGATCCCCCGCAGCTTCTTCGGCTTTCTTGATGACCTTGGCCTGCAGGTCAGGGTCGGAGCTGAGCAACAAGGCCACCCACTGCTCGGTATTATTTATTTCGTGTATTTGACCCCATTTCGACCCCTCATCGCCTACACATCTTCGCACCGAGGCAAGTGATCATAGAGTGGTGGCTGTCCTTGGCAAAAACTGCATGGCGCGGAACATGTCATCGACTACGCCAGTCGCCACCTTTTATTGTCAGAACGAAACTTTTCCATCACTGAACGCGAATGTCTGGCGTTTTGCTGTCACCAAATTAGGACGTTACTTGTTTGGCAGACCTTTTTCTGTGATTATAGATCTTCATGTCCTCTGCTGGCTCTCGTCGCTGAATGATCCGTCAGGACGTCTCGGCGACTGGGTACTACGGCTTCAAGAATACTCGTTTGTTGATCATTACAAGTCTGGACGATTGCACCAAGACGCAAATTGCTTGTCACATCACCCTGTCGCTGCTGCCGACCTGATTGACCCTGACTCGGACGCCTGCGTATTGTCCATCCTTTCTTTGGATAATATCCCCACCGAACAGCGACGAGACGCGTGTTTACGGCTCATCAGTGACCGTCTCACCTGACCATCAACAGCCCATTCTGTTAGCCAGTTTAGGCTACACGACAGTGTTCTGTATCGTCGTTGTCTCAGCTCAGATGGCCCAGAGCTTCGGCTTGTCCTACCTCGCCATCTACGCTCCAATGTTCTTCCCCAGCTTCACGACGTACCACCTGCTGGTCCCCTAGGTGTCTCGCATACTTGCACCCGCGTAGGATGTCGGTTTTTTTGACCTGGTATATACCGCTCTGTGCTCCGCTACGTCGCTGCTTGTGAACGCCGCCAACACAGCAAACGCCCTTCAGCGCTGCCTGTAGGCCAGCTACAGCCTATTGATATCCCCGCAGAGTCATTCTTCCGCATCGGCATTGCCTTTCTAGGCCTTTTCCATATGTCCATCTCGAGAAACAAATGGGTTGCGGTCGCGACAGACCACGCTACGCGCTTCGCCATCACCAGGGCATTGTCGACAAGGTGTCGTACAGAGAGACAGAATTTCTCCTTCACGACGTATTTTACATCATGGCATCCAGCGGCAGCTCTTCACCGATCGCCGGAGGTACGAGAAAAAAATGGGGGAGGGGAAAAGAGCAAGAAGATGCATCCACTACAGTGAAAGAAACGATATCATCAGCTCAGTCCTTTTACATTGTGATCAAGAGAACCCACTGTATATCAGGTATGACGCATCAGCGTATGAGATCGGTGCATTTCTGACACATCGAGAAGCTGATGATCGAGAACTGCCCATTGCCTTTGCCTTCATAAGTTTGTCCCGTGCAGAGCAAAACTGCAGCTAAATTAACACAGCGTTATTTCACAGTTGCGCCAGTACCTGTGTGCCATACCTTTGACTGCTTTCACGGTTCATAAAACAGTACAGTGATGTTGAGTTCTGACAAGCCCATTCCAGTTCAAACTGCATCACGACTAGTCAAATGGGCACTGAAACTTTCTGCTTACAAGTGCAAGCCTATGTACAGTCGCGAGCAAAAGTTTGAGGACCTAAGGTGCCACGATTTTATTTTTTTCTTCGCAACCTGGGCATTCCGGCTGATATCAAGAGCGCACGCCTACGTGCACGTGTTTGACCAATACAACGTATTAAGCCAATTCGAGGCTGTGGAGATGTGCTTATATATAGTAAAATTTTCTTCTGATGCCGTGAAAAAGAAATTATTTAAATTAGATGGTTTTACGTGCCAAAACCACGATCTGATGATGAGGCACGCCGTAGTGGGAGACTGCGGAAATTTGGACCACCCGGGGTTCTTCAACGTGCACCTAAATCTAAGCACACGGGTGTTTTCGCATTTCGCCCCCATCGAAATGCGGCCGCCGTGGCCGCGATTCGATCCCGCGACCTCGCGCTCATTAGCCCAACACCATAGCCACTGAGCACCCACGGCGGATTGCTAATGTCGTGGTCTCCAAACTTTTGCTCACGACTGTACAATGCTGGTCTGGACTTAGGTGATGCTGATGCCTTCGTACGATACCGCTGCCAACAAACAGCGTTGACCTGCCTGCATCTGTTGAAATTTTTATGCTTGCACAAGCATACCCGGGACTCATGTCAGCAGGTGTTGTGGCACAGGCTAAAAAAAATTCGCCGTCTGTTCCCTTACCAGGAAGCGACTTTCCAGTTGCTAGAAGATACAGCGGGGGCGTGGCATTGCGGGTCACGTGACTTCCGCTTAACATGTGTTGTCATGGCAATCGTGGAGCTCCTAGGCGCTTAGGGACATAATCACTTAGGGACTTTTGAGGCACTGGTCTGGCGCGGCGGGTGATAGTTACTGAGAGTGGCTCTCTTTCTCTCCGGGACCGCACGCAGCGACGTTGCCGAGCGCAGCTCGCACGTGCGTAGGGAGCGAATCGTTTAGGGCGCGTTTAATGTCGGGCGGTGTCTGGGCCACGCCGGCCGCACTTCATTATTGTAGTGTTTGTTCTAGTGGTGGAAATCCTTGCAGTAGTGGTTGTGTGGCATGACGGCTTTTAATCGCGGTGAACTGTGGTGGTGTAAACAAGCGGATTTACAGGGTGCGAGAGAGAAACGATGATATTCCTAAAGAACGCATCATTGTTTTGATGATCGAAATATAATCTCACTATCAGGGAGGGAGCAGTCTACCTGACTAGAACAGTATGTTGTTTATTTAGGGTGTTGCGGAGCGCAGCGTAGCAACACCCCAACGACCGCCGCTTCGCGTAGGCGCCCGGCACTGCGGCTTCCGCCGCAGCACCGGGGTTCAAACGCGAGCAGTATCCGCTTGTTTACACCACCACAGTTCACCGAGATCAAAGGCCGTCATGCCACACCCCCCCTACTGCAAGGATTTCCGCCACTAGAACAAACGCTACAATAATAAAGCGCGGCCGGCGTGGGCCAGCCACCGCCAGAAATTCAACGCGCCCCAAACGATTAGCTCGCACGTAGGAGCTGCGCTCGGCAAGGTCGCTGCGCCCGGTCCCGGAGATAAGAGAGCCACGCTCAGCGGAGACCAGTGCGTTAAAAGTCCTTAAGCGATTATGTCCCTAGGCACCTAGGAGATCCATGATTGCCATGACAACACGTGTTAAGCGGAAGTCTCTACTGTAGCTTCTAGCAATTGTAAAGTCGCTACCGGGAACAGGGGGGCACGCGAAGCTTGTTGTACCCTCAAAATTGGGGGTCGTTTCCCCTGGCCTCGGGGTTCGCTTTGCTTCGTTGACGCTGGGCTTCGATAAGACGTGCTTTTAAGGTGGGATCCGCTGCCTGCCGCTGTAGCCGACCCTCTGCTGCCTTAAACGCACGATCTACACGGCGAGCGCGAGCCTGCTCCCGGCGACGTTGACGGCGTTCCTCGTCGAAAGCGGCCTTTTACACCGCCGACCGAACAACGCGGGGCCTTCCCATCCGTCTGGCGAGCGTGCACTGAAAAGGAGACCTGACGCAACGCGCGCGACGCCCTTTCCTTCCCCTGCCCTTCCCCTGGTTTGCGCCCGCTCCTGTTTGGGAGTTCCAATCACGTATTACTGGCGCGCGCCTCACATGTTTCGCCAGTGGCCTACTCTTACCTTTTCCCGCCGTTTTCCTTCGCTAATGCGAGACGGGTTTTTTGCGCTCACATATTCAATGTCACCGACACTTGTGAGGCAATACAAGCTTTGCTTGAATAGAGACGCGTGCTGTGAGAGCCGCGAAACGTTCGTCTCTTAGCGAGCTTAGAGTGCTCAATGTAAAGTCAGAGAAAGGCGTCGTTACTTTTTGGAATTCGGGACAATGCTTTTCAGTCATTACAGACATGGCTGCTCCCGCGTCAGCAAAGGCTAGGACGGCCGACATTCAACGGAGATGGCAACAGCATTAGAGAGGTAGAAACTAGGTGTTGAAAAGTTTGAAAGGTGATGAGTTTTTGCCTCCGGAACTGCGGCTTCTAGTTTTCCTAACGGACAGGCTGATGGCATCGCAGCATTGGCGAAAGGGAACGGTAACGTGGGGAAGGCGATCGGAGTGCATTGAAGTCTGGGCGAGTCGAACAGATTGAGTCAGCTGCTGGATCAAATGAAGCATTCTGTGGTGTCGCAACAGCATAGAAATTTGAGTTACGTTTTTATTAGGGAGAAACCCATGCCGGCGGCAAAACCGCGCTACGTGGACTGGGATACCGTACGAGTAGCTTATGGCATGGTTGTCAGGATTGCGCCACGGGTTTTTAGAACGTCGTGCCGACCGGGAGAAGGGAGAGGGGTAGATACTGAAGTGGGATCACGGCTGCGACATACGTGAGTGGAGGCCGTAGGTTGAAGATGGATACGGCGCAAGTGAGCTGAAAGGTCACCGGTATCACCGGGGCAGTGCGCAGCACCTCAGGACCTTGTCCTTGGTTTAGGGCGGCATGTAGATGGGGCAACACCAAGGTTGCAGGGCGCGAGGGACTGCTGCCATGCAACCTCCTCGAGTATAGAGTGCTTACTATCGTTAAGTAAGAAATAGGTCTCCTGCAAGACAAGCAGTTGCAAAGGCCGAAATAGTTTCATCGAACAAGGAGACGTTTGGATTGGACGTGCGTTGCTTCCATAGCTCTTCATAGTTTGACACATTTGAATGACGTCGACTACCGTCATCAGGTTACTGGCGACAAGCATCTGAAATGCCTCGTCCCTGACACCTTTAAAAATTGGTTTTATCTTGTTGACCTGTGCATGGATGGACTAACACGCTTGCAAAGGCCGGCCACATTTCTATGTAGCTATTGTAGTTCTCGCCACGTTGCTGAGCTCGTCCTTGCAAGCGCTGGTCGGGCACGCAAGTGACGAACGGCTGGAAGACCCAATAGCTCGGCGAATTGCGTTTTGAAGGCCGGTCAGGTGGTAAAGCCAGTCTCATGGTTGTGGAACCAGTGATTGGCAACGTCAATCAAGCCAAATATGACATTGCTCAGCTTTGAGTGGTCGTTACATTTGAGATGCAGGCTTATCCGTGCATATAATAAGAATGCATGTGATGCATGCTTTTGATTGAATCAACTGACGTATGATTGAATGTATGATTCAAACTAATTTAAACTGCAGTGGAGCCGAACACCAACACGTCCTGGTTGTCGGCTCCACTGCAGAAACCAGGGTGGCATTCCAGAACGTTGCCGGAACCTACCGCAGTCGGAGCTTAAGGTGCAACCTGCGGCCCTTAGGGAGTGGTTTGGAGTGAAACTGTAGGCAAAGTATTGTTGTGGATTTACATGATTGTAGTGTCCCAGTACGGGGTTTTTCGTACCCCGGTTGTTTTCTGCTTGTCGACAATAAACTGAATGATGCAGTTGGGTAACACAATATTTGACCCCACCAAACAAATACAAAACTACAATCTATTGCGTAACCTAACCATCCGAATAAAATCTCTGCTTGTTCAAAATTTGTAATGCCTCTGTAATTGGTTGTGTCAAAAAATCTGTAAAAAATATAGTATTTCAGGTTTTTTGACAATCGCATTTTTACGGCGAAGCTGTTGAGAGCTCAGTCCCCGAGGGCCGTGTCCGCGTGTAGAAAAAAAGTCACAGGCCTGCGCGGCACATGCAGCATAGTCACAGCGTAAGCTGGTGGAGTGGCTCAGGAGTAGCTCCAATTTTCGCACCAAGCACAACAGGGTCTTCGCGGCAAGGTCTCTTCGCTTCGTTTTGACGAGAACGATTTGAACTGTCCGCCCGGCGTCGACGCCGATCTGTGGCTTGCAATGTTCTCTGCATAGCAGTTGGCTGAGCCCGATTATGCCTGGTTGTAGCCGCGCACGTAGCTCTATGTAATTCGCTTCGTCAGCCGCGGTTCGTACCTTCCGAAGAGACGCCATAACGTGTACCGAAGAGGTATCCAGAATACGTGGAGCACATCTCACATTCCTTGATCCGTGGCACGGGTCATGATTGTTGCTGTTGATGATGATGATTGTTTATTGGAATCTTCAAAACTGGCTGGTGACAAATTGTCATCTAGCCTGCTTGAGTTAACCAGGTCCAGTTACATGCAGTGTGCTACTGCTTATATGAAACTTACATGTCGGGCATGCTGCGCTTGCAGGCGCCTTAACTAGATGGCGCCACCATACTGGCGGAGACTCGGGATCACGTTGATTGCGCGCCTCGTCTGAATCGCATCTCGTTGTCTGCGGCTGCGCGCCTGCGTAGGATAGCAACATGGCAGTTCCCTTGCTGTTCCCGATTTCAATACATGGGCGCTATGGGGAGCTTTTCCTCTAGAGTTCTTTATAATAACTCTATGTCGCAGGGTATGCAATTAAATCATTATCATCACCGTCGTGCTTCCTCGCGTGCTAGGGTGCTTTTATAGGGCATTTTTCCGCGGCCTGATAGCAAGCGCTTGCGTGGCTCAGTGGTAGGTTATCTGACTCCAGCGCAGCGGGCCCGGGGTCGATCCCGGCGGGAACCGGGTAGTTTTTTTTTTTTGTATTTCTGGCGTAAGTGGTTACAGACACCGGGCACAGGTGGCGGAGACGGCGGTGATAGACACCATCGCGAACCGAAACAGCTATTGGAATAAGCCCGGAACAGCTTCCGCTGTAAAACTCGCGCGTCGTCGTCTTTTAGAGCGCACGGCCCCTCCTCCCTCCCGACTGGCTCAGTCCCCGCTATTTCTGTTCTCTTGCGCCAGTCAACCTTCTATTACGTCGCGTGTAGATGTGTGTGACTACTCAGGGGGGACCCTGAGTAGAGTTGGGCGCGTCTGCGAGGCTAGCTCGGCAAACCTGTTGGAAGCTGCGCCTTACTACAGTTGAGCCTTGCTTGGGAGGCTAGCGAGGCTACGTAGGCAGCGCGCCTCGGCTGCGGGCGCACGCGCTTTCACTCGACCTTCCGGCTGCTCCGCGAACGTCTATTGTCAGGGCCGCGGATAAATGGAAGGAATGCGAAGAGGGCGCGGGGCGGCGGCCCGATGGCGGGGGAGAGATATAGGCGGCTGCCACGCATGACTGTGCGCGTGTGTGCCCGCTAGAGCATGGCACGGGCCGATTTTTTTCAGTCCGGGCCCGGCAAAAGCCAATTTTCATGTTGGGCTACCCGCCCGAGCCGGACCACAAGTATTATGGCAAGACCCGGGCCCGGCCCGGGCCCGGAAATATTCTGCGTTACCCGCCCGGCCCGGCCCGTCACCCCTTTACCTTATGCCCAAGCCCGGCCCGAACCTGGCCCGAGACCGAAAAATGTCACCGAGCCGCATTAAAAAATAAAGTAAAGAAGATAATGAAAGGAACTTATTCTTAAGGCATAAATACATGTCATATGCAAATATGATCACCATTTTAGCGATGTGAACGCAAATACCAGCGCGCGAAGTAGTACGAATGACCCTGCCGAGCAGTATCGCCAGCAATTTCCAACGGCGCTACCTTGATGCGGCCCAATCCACTTCTATCGCAGCACCGCCACAGTATTTTCCCACGTCGGGTACATCACTGCAAAGCATGCGCCGCCCCAGCCGCTTGTCCCACTCAACCGTATTCTAGTACACGCTAGCCGAAGCGCAGCCACCACCGGTCGTGAGCGCAGCGCATGGATGGAGTAAATGGAGAAAGAAAGCTTCTCGTTTATCCCTGGTGCAGCGTAATGCGCTGCTGCTAGGCGACCGGCTGAGAACATGCGTTCATCATATTTCAGCCACGTAACGAATTATCTTATCTTACTCCTCATCATTTTACGTATTCGCCTTTGAAGAATCAGCAAGTCGCGAACACGATTGCACCGCGTTGAAGACATTACTTACATTGATTTAGGTAAGTAATACAATGGCATACTTTGGTTTGAGGTGGCTTCGGTCATTCTGAACTTTTACATTATGTTCAAACAGCGCAAAATACGACGGAAGAAGAAAAGAGAAGTACACAGGAGTAGCACCGCTAGCTTCCAGCTGCGCCGGGCAACAGGTTTTTCAGAGTCGAGACGCGCGAGGATAACTCGCTGCAATTTACATGCACACCACCAGAAAGTCCGAGCCTGGCCCGGGCCCGTGTAAAAATACTCGAGCCCGGCCCGCGCCCGGGTCAAAAAGCACAGGCCGTGCCGGAGCCCGGCCGGAGCCTGTGAAAAAACTGCCCTACCCGGCTAGGGTAAGCCCGAGCCCGTGCAGTGCTCTAGTGCCCGCTCTGCGACTGCGGAGGACGGGTCACGCCCCACTCCTCCGGAAAGTAGGTCAACGGAGGGGTGGGGTGTGATACGCGTTCGCGTTAGCGTTGGTTGTATATAGCTTTGGTGAAAGACTCTTCTCTGGGAACCTGGTGCAAACGAGTAAGGAACGCACTAAGGACGCCGTCGTACTTGGACGCTAGCCAGTTCTTTTAGAGCCGGGCATTGTATAGCCATCGTCAGATACCCCATTGTGCTACTCGAAGGCGGCACCGAAGCCTCTTTCCCGACTACGTAGCGAAGGAGTTGGTTTACCATTTTGTAGCGAAATTCAAACATATAGCTAAACCCCAAGATAGCAAATTCCAGCAGAACGCTAGCTTTGCTGGACTTCTCTATTCATAGGGTGGAAGGGCTAAGACTTTTATTAAATGCGAAGCATTTCTTGGCGAACATTTGCTACTTTGACTGTATCTATCTATCTAGCCGCCTATGACTTTCTGCTCTCATGGTCGTTTCGTTAACTTGTTATGTACCAAAATCGGTATATTACGAGAGGAGTGTATGATGAACATAAGTGACAGGTCATGACAACAATGCCATGAGATGCGTGTCATGTAGGTCATGACAATGACCCAGAGAAAAAGTTTAACACCCAAAAACCACTCAAATGGGTTTGGACGTGGGTACTAAGTGAAGGAAACCCTACAAGATGCTGGTTGAAGTAATAGTTATGAGCATAACTCAGCAAAAATGACAATGACTCAGCGAAATAAGATTAACACTCAAAAACCACTGGAATGGGTTCGGACGTGGGCACTAAGTGAAGGCAACACTAAAGGACAATTGTAGAAATTATAGTCATGAGCATGACTCAGCAAAAATGACAATGACTCAGCGAAAAAAATATTAACACTCAAAAGCCACTGCAATGCATGGGTTCGGAATAAGTGAACGAAACACTACAGGATGCTAGTAGAAGTCATAGTCATGAGCATGACTCAGAAAAATGACAATGACTCAGCGAAAAAAGTATAGCACTCAAAAACCACTGAAATGGGTTCGGACGTGGGCACTAAGTGAAGGAAACACTACAGGATGCTGGTAGAAGTAATAGTCACGAGGCTTTCGCCCTAAGGTCTCTTAGGTGTAGCTAAAGGGACTCCTGAGGACTCATGACATAAATGTCGTGACATGCGTGTCATGTAGGTCATGAAAGAGCCGCCTCTGTCTTGGTGCTCTCATGGTCGTTTCGTTTCGCACACTGCTTCGCATAACATCGATTCCCACAGGGCGTGGGATCTGCCTGCTTTTAAATCCAGCTTTGCTTCAAATGCCCAGAAAGTTATTTCAAGCATACGGATAGGTGAAATCAACAGCCGTGTGTCTTCCTGTCAGCAATGCGTATGCTTGGTACGCATCGGTGCGACGCGAGTGGAACCACCGCTTAGTGAGAGCCGCACCAATTTTCGCGTCGCGAGGAGAATTACTGAAGTACGCCGGATTAGCCCACGTACTCCTCTCGCCAGCGTCACGTTGTTGTTGCACGAGCGTCGTTACTGTAGAAGACGTGTCGCTGCTATTATCACACACCTACGTTCACGTCACACAAACTGTGTGACTATGCTCGCACCCCCAAACAGTGCAAGATAATCAACCACGATGCGTAATTTAATGTGGAAGATAATTGTGTGGAGTCTCAGTACTACTTTTTTTTTCCCGGAAACATTTGTCAATGTTCTGTGCAATACTTCTCTGTGTGTTTTTTTTTTACAGATGTGTATGTCAGAACGAATTTCAACTGTCATTGGGTATAATTTTTCAGGTTGTACCGTACACCGCGTTGTCAATTAGTGAAGTGGGCATTATATACTTATCCAGTATTGAAATACATAAGAAGTGGAAATATTATTATAAAATACTTAAGTACCAGAGTATTTAATTTTGTACCACGCACCTTATACACTGTCTGCTGATTTATTTCTTTTTCTTCAGGTGGCACTCGGTGTGGTAAGTAACAGACACAGCGGAGAAAATGCCTACTTTTTGCTGTTTCCTGAATATGCCAGATTCTTTGATATCCGCAGTTTCACGTGATAACCGTACCTATCGCAACGGTAAATTATGATATACACCTACGGAACTAAATTTTGGATTTAATACATGCGCAGGTACTGCTTTAGGCAGCCTGTTATTTTATTGGTACTATCGTAAAGAATGAGGGTTGCGAAAGAGATTCATGTATTATTTTGAGATTACTCGGATAAAACACGCAACGACGCATCAAATATGTTTAAACATCAAGTCCTTCTTTGGCACCAATCCTCACCATCACTCCCCTCGTTTAAACACGCCGTGAAAAAGTTCGTTACAACGAAGGCACACATGTTAGAAAATATGGCTTTGGCCATGACACATGCACAACTTTATTCGTCATGTCAGTAGACTACAAACAACAGTACAACAGTTCCATTTCCCTGCTAAGAGTACCAAGCTAAAGCTCGGTTATTTATTGCACTGTGCTAAGAGAGAGTGGCTTTTTATACAGGCTAACGCAGCGAGATGTTTTTCACTGGAGTAAGCAGACCGGGAAAAAAATAAATGCTCCAATGTCGGCTTTATTAAATTTGTTGGTGTCGGTAACGCATCGAGACAGGGGTGAACAACCAAACGAGCCGTGTGAAACAAGACGAGAGCGTCTCTGGCGGACTCCAGGGCTACGGTACTTTTAAATTTTGTGCTCGGTACAGATGTATCCCAAAGCAGCCTCCAACGAGAACAATAGTTGTCCTTGTTCTACTTCCATATAGATTGATGGTCTATATAACATTAGAGAGTGCACATGACTGACAGCCACTGATGTAAGCCCTTTTTTGCGCGAACAATAGGAATGTGCAATGAGTTAACTTAAGAAGTGGTAACGGCCACTTCTGAAGAACCGTCTTTTACTTCTTAAAATGGCCATCCATCTTCTCCTGTGACAGGATACTAAAGCCACAAAACATTTTCAGCTGCCTGATAGTTGCCGATTTCGCGCCTTTTCTTCTACCTTCTTTTTATTATCTCGTGACGACACATCAGTATTATATTACGTGAAATATAGTAACCTTGAAACAACCCTTCCTTCTCACTCTGTGTTTACGCTGCTCTCGCATTGTCTCTGTTTTAAGCAAAATGTAATGGACGTGCAAATCTTCTTTGAGTTTCTCTACTTATTGGTTTATAACTGGACTTTCGCTTGGTATGCTCTCTTGTGTGCAAACGACTGCCCTCTAAATGGTTAGCTATGTGAGCATCATTATGAACGTGTAGCATTGCGTGCAGAGAACACAGACAAAAGAAAGGACACGGTTGCACAAGAACCCACATGGAATGCATTTCTAAATTATGTTAAAAGAGGTTTCCACGTGGGTTTGTTGGTTTTCTACTATGAACGCGTGGCATTGAGCGTAAAAAAGCATAAACAAAAGAAGGATACCCTACTTTCTGTGAAACCGTGTTACTTTTTTGTCTGGTTTTGTTACAGCGGAGCTGTTAAGCTTTGCCTAAATTCGTTTCGTGCCGACAGAAAACTTGGCCGAGCTGTGAGTAGCCGAGCCACGCAACCTGCTCGCATCTCACACGTGCGTAGGGCGGAGTCTCGCCGCGGCATGCGTGCGCTTCGCCTGCCCTCTCTCTAGCCAATGAGTGTTTGCTTAGCCGTGACGTCACTGATATGCTAGAAAGCTGTGAGCAGCCGGCGTCCGACAGACGTGTCGCCTCTCTGGTCTTGTGAACGCGCGTGCACAGCGACCACGGGGAGATCGAAGAAGGGTAACACTTCTCAGGAAGAAGCCGTCTACAAGGGAGCTCGGCGTGCGGCTCAGCGGGACTATGATCGAAAAAGGAGAGCCGATCCGGTCCATCACGCCAAGGCCGCCGCCGACAAACGCCGTCACCGAGCCGAGGATTTCGAGTTTCGGGCCAGAGACAACGAACGCTGCCGATTGAGTGCTCGGTGCCTCCGGGCGTTGGTTCCGGGCATGGGCGTCACCGAGCACTTCCAATGCCACGCCCGCAAATCCATGGGAGGTGCGAACGGCCTGTTCCAACGCGAATTCCTCGGCGTAGAGTTCGGGCACAGCAGCCACGTCTGTGACCGGCTCTGGTTCGACGTGAATCTCTTTATTCTCATGAATCTCCACTTCTCCATTTTCATGAACTAGCTCCGCTGTGATCCAGCCTTGCACCACTAGTGCGAACTGTCCACATTTTTTAAGTGGAATGCTACACGTTCCTACTGAAATACCAACAAGCCCTACTAAATTCCTAGTGAATATTGTTACGTAAAACGACACAAGGGCTATTTACACTGTACTTACACTACGTGAGAGATACATTCACCGAGATGGTGGACAGCCACCAGCACCCGACAGAACCGTCTTCTTTGTCGTCTGCCCCAGGCAGAATGTCTCCCTCGTAGCAATATCATGCTAAGTCATGTTTTCCTGGTTCATTTCTGTATATCTGCAGCCCCCCCCCCCTCCTCACCCACACACTGTAAGCCGATATGAAATGCCGGTATATAATCAATCAATAAATAAAAATATTACTCGGGAGGAGTGTTCTTCGAAGAAAAAAAAAACTGTGTGTCATAAGTTCAACAAGTATGGAGGCATAACAAAACAGTGAATATAGAAGAAATAGGGTTCTCAAAATGCGAATGGTTCTAAGCGAAGGTCACATAGGCTAACACTATGTCTCAATCGCTGCAGTCATCAGAAGCGTATTTAGAAAACAATTTCGTCATGACGAGATTGAGTCGTTCAGTGAGGGCGCTTTACCCTGGCCAATGGGTTGGTGAAAGTTTGTGCTAGGCAGAACAGGAACAACGTTGATCTAAAAAAAAACCTGAAAAAGGAAGCTTTGGCAGCCATGTGAGGCGCGCAGCTATGTAGCATGGGGTCATGGGAAAACAAGTTGGTGGCATCAGTTGGTGCAGCTTGTCAGCAGGGTCGCGTGATCGGATATCAACTTGAATGGTAATTTGTGATAGCTACCTTTTTATTCCTCGATTGTTGCGCAAGCAAAAATGGCGACAATTTCGAGTCCCGCGAGGGAAAACGTTAGCTTGACACATCCATGGAATGAAGGCGGCCGGCGAGCTGTAGAACAGGTAGTTTCGGCGATGACAGAGAGCATAGTCGTCAACATAGCGGCGCGCAGAATGGCACAAGCAGGGTCAGTTGAACAGCGTTGTAACGGCTTCAAAGTATGACAGTCACTCAGGTAGCCAGGGGTACCTGTTTTATGCAGATTCTCAATTACTGATGTCCGGATATGTTGGGATAAAGGACGCAAGTTGCGGCCGTGCAGGACGTCGTCGGGGATCGCAACCACACAGAGAGAGACTCGGGATATCGATCATTGAGCGATCGAAGCCTACACGTAAGAAGGCATGATTTGGTTGTTCAATGCAAATGTACCGCAATCCATAATTGAACAGGCCGCGAGGTTTGGTATCATGCGTTTTATATTTATGGCTGTCGAGAGCATAACGGAAGAGACAATATTCTTGTACAATGAGCCTAATTTGTATGGGGCAACGAATGTGTATTCATGTAGCAGCTGTGTCCTCCAACTTAAGCGTCAAGTTTTCTTTTCAGGAGGCAATAGCCAGCGTAACACATAGCGTACCATAACAACCCAAAATGTGCAGCCGCTCAAAAAAGTCATCTAGTTTTCTGCCGTCATCGACAGCACTTCCCTTCTCTTGGTATCCATTCTGTAACTCTAATGATCCACTGGTTATCCATCCTACGCATTACATGACCTGTCCAGTTCCATTTCTTCCTCTTAATGTCAACTAGAATATTGGCTATCCCCGTTTGCTTTTTGACCCATACCATTCTCTTCCGGTCTCTCGGTCCCTGAAAAGGGGCTGCAACGAAGAAATCTTAGACAGAACTCGAACTGAATGTGATTCATCATCATCATCAGCCTATATTTATGTCCACTGCAGGACGAAGGCCTCTCCCTGAGATCTCCATTTACACCTGTCTTGCGTTAGCGTATTCAAATTTGCGCCTGCAAATTTCCTAACTTCATCATCCCATCTGGTTTTCTGCCGACCTCGACTGCGCTTCCCTTCTCTTGGTATCCATTCTGTAACCACAATGGTCCACCGGTTATCCATCCTACGCATTACATGGCCTGCCCAGCTCGATTTATTCCGCTTAATGTCAACTAGAATATCGGCTATCCCCGTTTGTTCTTTGATCCACACCGCTCTCATCCTGTCTCTTAACGTTAGTCCTAAGATTTTTTTGTTCCTTCGCTCTTTGTGTGGTCCTTAACTTGTTCTCGAGCTTCTTTGTTAACCTCCAAGTTTCTGCCCCATATGTTTGCACCGGTAGAATGCAATGATTGTACACTTTCCTTTTCAACGACAGTGGTAAGCTCCCAGTCAGGATTTGGCAATACCTGCCGTATGCACTCCAACCCAATTTTATTCTTCTGTAAATTTCTTTCTCGTGATCAGGGTCCCCTGTGAGTAATTGAAATAGATAAACGTACTCCTTTACAGACTCTAGAGGCTGACTGGCGATACTGAATTCTTGTTCCCTTGCCAGGCTATTGAACATTATCTTTGTCTTCTGCATATTCATCTTCAACCCAATTCTTGCACTTTTTCGATTAAAGTCCTCAATCATTTGCTTTAATTCATCTCCATTGTTGCTGAATAGGACAATATCATTCGCAAACCGAAGGTTGCTGAGATATTCGCCGTTGATCCTCACTCCTAAGCCTTCCCAGTCTAAGAGCTTGAATACTTCTTCTAAGCAGGCAGTGAATAGCATTGGAGAGATTGTGTCTCCTTGCCTGACCCCTTTCTTAATAGGTATCTTTCTACTTTTCTTGTGGAGAACCAACCACCTATTCCAAGTGGTTAATCAACGAACCCGCTCCTCAAATTACCTTAACAACAGCACCAGAAACTGTCGCACATATAACTTATTTAGATAGCTTTAGTGATCACTAGCTACTTCAAGTGACTATTGATATTCCGTCATTGTCCTCTGGTTTCACAACTAAACAAATTAGAGACTACAATAAAGGCAATTATATTATCATTAATTCCGAACTTGAAAGCTTTTTCGCAAGTGTGTTACCACCATCATTTTACACCAGGTCTGTCAGCGAGAACTAGCTACTATTTAAACAAAAACAAAAATTGAAAAACACATTTCATTCGTTACTATAAATAATTTTCATTTCATTTCATTTTATTTGGGCGCATTTACAAGCAAATGGAGGGGGCTAAGGTAAAGCTGCTTATGGGCAGCTTGAGTGGTCCCTGGCCCCCTTTAAATATTGGCAGACCGGTGGCAAAGAACACTTTCAGAAATGAAAAAAAAAAAAACAAATAACAGTGGGTTACATATTAAAGGAAGTCATCACATTACTTTCACGGTGAGTACACGTGGTTTCACTGTACCATGGTGATTTAAATTACAGTTTTCGCAAGACAGATGAGCTCCTATGGTGTCAAGGCATGAATGTCAATTTCGGCTTCTAGATAAGAACTTACTAGCCGTAGCAAGGTGTTTGCGACCATTTGATGGCCGTAATTAGTTCTCGAAAAAGGTATGAGCCATTTTTCATGAATGCGCGTGTCATATGTTGGTGTATACTCTTTTAAGTTTGCTATGTTTGTTATTAGGTTGCTTCTATCCTTTATCTGAAAGTAGTAAGTGCGTAAGAGAGTTTGTTTGTAGATATGATGACTTTTTGTTATGTTGTACTTTGTGAAAAGACCTTCAGTGTGCGAGTTGTATGGGACATTTGCAATAGCACGCATTACTGTTTTTTGCATCAGTGTTATTTTAGAGAGATTGGAAGCTGATGTTGTGCCCCATACAAGATGGAAATAATTTACATGCGAAGCAAACACTGCATTATAAATGATCAGTTTAACTGACGTTGGTAAAAGGTACCGATTTCGCTATAGTATACCTGTTATGCGGCTCAGTTTATGAAGTATAAAATCCACGTGAGCGTCCCATTGCAATGTGTCGGTAAAGTATACGCCAAGTACTTTTACCACGTCAACAACCTTTATATTCTCAGAGTTGTAAAATATCTTGCGGGTCAATGGAGTACACGTACCTCTTGTTTTAAATACGACTGCTTGTGTTTTATTGGAGTTTGCTTTTAAAGAGTTGTCCTGGCTCCATTTTGAGAGATGGGTGAGGAAATTGTTTGCTGCACCAATGAGGCCTGTATCAGAGTTGTTTGATAAGAAAACAATATGTCTTTTACGTAGATATTAAATATAAATGGACTAAGGATACTTCCCTGAGGGACACCTGCTTGTATTTGCCGTGTAGATGATATGCTAGTGTTTATAGACACGTATTGCTGCCGATGTGTAAGGTAGGATGTCAGTAACTGAAAAGGAAGGCCCCTGATGCCATATCGTTTAAGCTTAAGGTCATGATTTATGCAGTCGAACGCTTTTGTGAAGTCTATGAATAGACCAATTACAAGTAACTTATTTTCGAGGTTTTGCAGTATATATTCTTTCTGTGCTACTAGTGCTAGTTCTGTTGATTTACCTTGTTGAAAACCGTATTGAGCGTCTGTGATTAGTTTGCTTCTTGCCGAAAGATGTGAATTGGTTGAGAATTATTTTTTCAAGACCTTTTGAAAAATGCGGGAGAATAGATATCGGGCGGTAACTTTTTATATCGAGCTTGTCACCATTCTTATATAACACAATTACTTTTGCGATTTCCATTTTTTCAGAAAAAGTACCTGATGTTATGCATAAGTTATAGCTATAAGCTAACACAGGTGCAATGTCAGAAATGACGTGTTTGATAGGTCTTATTGGAGGCCATCAGCATCACAGCTACATGAATTTTTTCAGTTTGAGAAATACTGAACAAACCTAGGTAGGGGTTGTCGCTTGAAAAAAATAGTGTCCGTAGTTGCAGGGAACTGAAATGTATATGGTGGGCTTTCTGATGAATAGGAATCAGTGTCAGTAAAGTATTTATTAAATGCATGAACTAAATGATCTCCGGTTAAAATGCGTCCGTTTACAGAAACTAGGTTCAGTGTTTTGTTTGCGTTCCATTAGCTCATTTAGCTTGTTCCACATCTTCCCTGTATATCCCTCGCATGAGGAAAACGTGCGTAGATAATAGCGATTTCTTGTATTTCTTAGCACTTTATTTAACTTATTTCTAAAATGTTGCAAGCATTTTAGATCCTCGTCATTCCGAGACTTTATAAACCTGGCGTAAAGCTTATCTCTTCTCTTAATTTTTTTAGAAGCTCTTTGGTGATCCAAGCTTTCCGATAAGCTTTGTAGGTTCTTTTCTTGTGTATGAAATGCTGCGCATAAACAGCTGAGAATTTCTTCAGGAAAACGTTGTATGCTGGCTCAGCCTCGTTTTGTTGAAAAACCTTCTTCCGAGATACTTGTCTCACGACATCTTGAAAGGCAGTTAAAGTGTCCTCGTTTAATGTCTGAAATGTTTTTTTCAGTGTTATCTTTTTCGGTCTCGTTTGCTCTTGTGTCGATAAACATGACTATTGGCATGTGGTCACTAAGAGGACAGTTTAGGACTCCACTAGTTACTAAGAATGGATTATAGTTCGTTATAAAAAGATCAAGAGTAGTTTTCGTAGTTTCTGTTATTCTCGTGAAGGTTTCAACTGTATTTATAGATAAACTTGACACCAAAATACTAGGGTGTGATCTTCTTGTGTGTGATTATTTGCCGAGGACTGCGTTTTATACAGTGCGATTAACTGCGCCGCTGACCACTTGGCACTCCAAAATGATCTTGAACGTATCAGTGATTGGTGTGCTAAGTGGCTCAAGGCCATAAAGATTTCAAAATTCAAGATACTGTCCTTCTCCCGAAAAACTGTTAAGTCTCACTTTTCTTATCATTTTGATACTAACATAGTTGACTACACCAAGGAATACAAGTACTTAGGCGTCTTTCTCATGCATAATCTCTCGCGCACCAGTCACATCACTTCGATATCAGCTAACGCTTCCAGGTCATTAGGATTTCTACGTCGAAACTTAAGAGCAGCCACCTTCCCCACTCGAAAACTAGCTTATTTAACTCTAGTCCGACCGCAAATTGAGTAGGCCTCTTGCATTTGAAATCCGTATCAAAAATATCTCCTCGACCTCCTGGAAGGCATCCAGAATAGAGCGAGCCGTTTTATTACAAGCAACTACAGCAATCTGTCAAGTGTAAACAAAATATAACTCGACCTCTCTCTGCAACCACTACCTACTCGCCGTGACATTGCTCTGCTATTTTTGTTCGATAGATTCATTCACGCGGCTGGTCTGTCATTTCCTAACCTGAAAGAAGCATCCTCAACGTCACAACGGCTGCATAATACCTTCAGTTACACGAGAATTTATGGCAATACACGTACATTCAATTTTTCACCTTTGCCTCGTGCGAAACGTTTATGAAACGCTTTCCCAGACAACATTGCCTCCCACTCACAGCACAGTGTATTTCGTGATCTTGTAATCGAACATTTTATTGTCGCTTCAGCCGTATAGCACATTTTTGCTTTCTTGTTTGGCCTGAGTGCTTATTAAATATTTCAATGGTGATTTGGATTATGTAGACGTGCACTTAGTGGCGTTATTGCCATGTGATCACCGTAATGTGACATTTTGCTTCCTGTGTTCTTTTGGTTATTTCTGTTTATTTTTGCTGCCTGTGTTTTTCGGCTATTTCTGTTTATTTTTGTGTTATAATAATTCTGATATATTTACGCTGTTTGGATATTTCTCTTGTTTTACTAATGCGTTTTTAATGCTTATATGACAATGTACATCCCCGCTTACCCAATGCCTTCTCGAAGGTCTGTAAGGTACTGTATATAAAATAATCAAAAATAAAACTCCTGACAGGCAGACAGACAAAGAAATTTATTATCTAGGTCCTGAGAAGCCCTGCCCTAGGGCAGAGCTGCGGGCCGCTCCCACGCGTGGACGGGTAGGCCGAGCCTAACCGCCGTATTGTTGGCTCTCTGGACAGCCCAAGTTTGGCGTGAAAGTTCTGAGCTCTGGATGGCAGAGCTTCATTCTTCTTCCGTGGTGCGATTGGGTCCCTGTAACGATGGGCATCGCCAGAGCATGCGCTCTAGATTGCTAACAGCCGCACAGTCGGGGCAAGTAGAGCTAAAACCTCTGGAGTGATCGAATGAAAAAGGGCCAGGTTGGGATATGACTTAGTCTGAAGCATGCGTAAAGTGGACCACAGAGGTCTAGCCAAATTTCTATGAGGGGGAGGATAAGTCCTCCTACCCAGGTGACAGTACGTAGTGATTTCGTTGAAAGTAGTAAGAGTGTCCCGAAACTCGAGAACCCCGGCCTCTGAGCTCGCCCTTGCTCCCGCGCGGTGGGTTAGTGCGCCCGCTTGGGAGTGGGCGATGTCATTGAGATTGGGCAAGGAGTCAAGCTGGGGGCCGAGTGCGCCGGAAACTACGTGATGGTGTGCGTAGAGATGATCTTGTTCTTGAGAATCTTGTGAGCCTCCTCAGCAATGGACCCTGAAGCGAAAGCCCTGACCGCCGATCTCGAATCAGTGAAGATTTGTGTTTTGCTGCTATCTAGGAGTGCCATAGCAATTGCGACCTGCTCCGCTCTGGATGGAGTTGAGCACTTCAGGGAAGCTGCATTCACTATCTGTCGATTGCTATCAACGATGGCAGTGGCGAAGTTAGACGACTGTCTATATTTGGCTGCGTCAACAAAACATGCCGAGTGGGGATCGTCTTTGATACTCTTGAGAAGGGCGAGGGCTCTTGCCCTGCGTCTGCCTACGTTGTGTTGAGGATGAACGTTACGGGCAAACGGTGCGACTCGTATATTAATCCTTTGATCTTCCGAGATTTGATATTTCCGTTCTTCCATGAGTATAGGGTTGATCCCAAGAACCGCCAGGACCTTCTTTCCAGCCGGGGTGCAGGATAGACGGGCCAGTTGGGCCGACTCCTGGGCCTCTATTATCTCGTCTAATGCGTTATGCTCTCCTAGTTGCATAAGGAGGTCCGTAGGTTTGATCCCAAGAACCGCCAGGACCTTCTTTCCAGCCGAGGTGCAGGATAGACGGGCCAGTTGGGCCGACTCCCGGGCCTCTATTATCTCGTCTAATGCGTTATGCTCTCCTAGTTGCATAAGGAGGTCCGTGCTCGCCCGTAACGGAATGCCTAGTACTCTTTTGATACTCTGTCACAAAAGAGCGCGTAATCAAAGTGCGCGCCGAGTGTCGCGCAAGCCAGCGAAAGAACACGCCGGTCCCGTGGCAACTTCAACAGAGGGGGAGAGCGCATACGCCTCAAGCAACCACGCTAACAACGGCGCCGAAACGTCTGGAACGAGGTTCGACGAAGCGACGTTAACCGGAGAGAGAGAGAGAGAAGACACGCGCGCGCCGAGACACCTTCTCACCCGGCGAGTCGAGAGAGATAACTACAGCGTGAGCGTGCGTGAACAGCATGAGTCATCTTCACCCCCCCCCCCCCCCCCTCGAGAATGTTCCGAAAGCAGCGGTCGAAGGTACGAGAAAAGAGTAGAAGCTTCCCAAGCTTTGGCCGTGCTACGGAATCACAACTCCGATCGAATGTTCGAGAAGGACTGTCGACGGCTATATAAACGCCGTGCGAGCATTGTCAGTTAGGAATCCAGGAATTCAGAGAGTTCAGTCCGCACGGGTGAAGTGATGTGAAGACCAAGCGTCTGCGGAAAAAGGGGATTCCCCGGCAAGCTAGTCGACGGGTTCTTCGAGCGTCTGCATTTCCGGAAGAAGTTCCTTCTTCGAGATTTGCCCCCAAGTTACGCCGAGATCGTCCGACTCCAAGACCAACCAGCACGGTGAATACGATTGGACACTTAGTGTTCCTATATATTTTGTACTTTACGTGTTGGACTCTTAGTGCTTGTCGTGAATTATTTTCTTGTGTTTAATAGCCATCTGATTTGTATTGTGTTGTGTCTAGCCTAAGTGTGCAAGTGTGTGTGTAACTGCCTTGTGTGAAGAATATATTTTGTTGTGTTTTGACAACTCTGGGCTCTGACTCGGTCTTTGGACAGCAACCGGCGTTCGCTGGCGCACCAGAGGGCCCACTCTTAATTGTCCTTGCTTTCGTGGGATTATTTTCGGAAGCTGATAAGTCGGCTTTGGAATTTAGTCCGGCGTCTGCGCCTCGTTCACCGGGGTCTGTGACAATATTTCTGGCGTCCACGACAGGACCTTTCTGGTGCAAATTGTGTGTCCATAGTAGGGAGAAACGTTTACATTGCTATTGTAAACGATTTTGAGTGTTGCACCACGGTTCGCTAATTTGTGTGCAGAGAGCAGTTCGATTGTTGAAATCTAGGCAGATATTTTTTGCACGCGGCTAGATTTTTGAAGGGCATTATGGATCTTGAGAAATTAGTTGCCCTTGGTGAGAAGATGGGTCTTTCCGGAGCGGAACTACGGAAGTGGGTCAGTCAGAAGGAAAAAGAAGCTGTAGAAAGAGAGAAGCTAGCGGCCGAACGGGCCAAAGAAGAAAGAGAGGCGATGGAGCGAAGAGAGGAAAGAGAAGCAAAGGAGCGACAGATAAGAGAGGAAAGAGAAGCAAAGGAGCGAAAAGAACAAAGGGAAGCTGAAATAGCTGAGAGAGAAAGACAGAGACAACATGAGTTAGAACTCGAACGACTTCGATTGCAGCAGCGTACAGACGCTCCCGCCCAGGCAAGAGTCGATAGCACTGAAAGGGAAGAAACTAGCTTCCGTATGAACCCAAGCAAACTGCTTGTGGCATTCGATGAAAGAAAAGATGATCTGGATGCTTACTTGCACAGATTTGAGACAGTTGCTAAAAGCCAGAATTGGCCAGAGGATCAATGGGCCACTGCATTGAGTACGTGTTTGAGTGGCGAAGCACTTAGTGTGTACGGTAGGCTGACGCCAACCGATGCCTCTAATTATGGAAGGGTGAAAGCTGCTTTACTGAAGAGATTTAGGTTCACCGTAGAAGGCTTCCGAGATAAGTTTAGGACTGGAAAGCCAGCCGATGGCGAGACTGCCACGCAATTTGCCGCGCGGCTCAGTCACTATTTTGATAGGTGGACCGAACTTTCAGAGACTGCACAGGAGTACGGTGCGCTTAGAGAGCTTCTGATCAAGGAGCAATTCCTCATCAGTTGCCACCCGAGCCTGTCACTCTATCTGAAAGAAAGGAAAGCTAAAACGCTTCAAGATATGTTGGAATTGGCAGACCAATTTTTGGAAGCACAGGGAGGCACCAATCTCTCCAAGATCAGAAAAGAGGAGCCAGAGGATGCAAAGAAACCGGCATCCGATGAAAGGAGAAACCCTCCGAAGCCTGTTCCGAGGTGTTATCTTTGTAACCGACTAGGCCACCATGCTAGCAGTTGTCGGACCAACTTTACGCGCCCCAACGAGGTTAAATGTTTTAAATGTGGGCGAACGGGGCACAAAGCCGATTCATGTCGCAACGGAGTGAAGGAAACTCCCCAAGCATCCTGTGTGTATGCCCCACCAAAACATCAAGAAGACATAAACGACGGCTTTGTAGAACTTCGAGACGGAAAAAGAATTCCGGTCGTTAATGCGGTGATGACCCAACGGCCCGAATTTCCCGATAAGGGAATGCCCGTACTTGCCGGAAAATTGGCAGACAAACAAATCAAGGTGTTACGAGATTCCGGCACCAGCACAGTGATCGTGCGAAGGGACCTAGTAAAAGACGAGGAGCTCACGGGTGAAACCAGTTTAGTTTACCTAGTCGATGGTACGGCTAGGAAGCTTGCCGAAGCCAAAATTGAGGTCGATACCCCCTATTACAGTGGGAAAGTCACTGCGCTTTGTATGGACAACCCACTGTACGACCTAATCATAGGAAACGTCGAGGGAGTTCGTGCCCCAGACGATCCGAAACCTTTGGAAGAAGAGTCGAAGATCGAACCCTCGACGATTGAAGAGCCACGCGGAAAACCATCAGCCTCTGACGAGAACACCGCGGCAGCAGACAACCGAACTCAAACAAAGGTTCAGACAAAACCTTTCCAGCTCCTTTCCACGCCCAATTCCGAAAATAAACCGACCGGGACCCATAACCACGCGAAACACTACTATCGAAAGACCAAGGACAGAAAATTTAAATTTAAGAGCCGTTGACGATTATCCGTGGTGCAAAGCGTTTTGATTGAGTGCACCGAGTGTTTATGTATTTGTTTCTGTTCTGTAAACTACCCTGTCATAGTTTTGTATACTTGTTGCACATGTTATATTTCATAGGATTGTCTTGTTACGCGAGACATGTATTTTTGTGTAGTACAAGTGTAATTGTTACTCGAGAGATGTGTTATTGTGTAATATAAGTGTACTAGTTATGCGAGCGATGTGTTATTGTGTAGTCCAAGTGTACTTGTGTGACTTGTGCTTGTATTCGATGTATCGCGAGTGATGTGTGAATTGTGGTGGACTGATTTATGGACTTACGGACTCGTGTGTAGTGGACTTTTGTGCGCGCTTCTTTTGTGTTTCTTTGAATATTATTGCATAATATTCTTAAAGTGGGGGGCAGTGTCACAAAAGAGCGCGTAATCAAAGTGCGCGCCGAGTGTCGCGCAAGCCAGCGAAAGAACACGCCGGTCCCGCGGCAACTTCAACAGAGGGGGAGAGCGCATACGCCTCAAGCAACCACGCTAACAACGGCGCCGAAACGTCTGGAACGAGGTTCGACGAAGCGACGTTAACCGGAGAGAGAGAGAGAGAGAAGACACGCGCGCGCCGAGACACCTTCTCACCCGGCGAGTCGAGAGAGATAACTACAGCGTGAGCGTGCGTGAACAGCATGAGTCATCATCACCCCCCCCCCCCCCCCCCCTCGAGAATGTTCCGAAAGCAGCGGTCGAAGGTACGAGAAAAGAGTAGAAGCTTCCCAAGCTTTGGCCGTGCTACGGAATCACAACTCCGATCGAATGTTCGAGAAGGACCGTCGACGGCTATATAAACGCCGTGCGAGCATTGTCGGTTAGGAATCCAGGAATTCAGAGAGTTCAGTCCGCACGGGTGAAGTGATGTGAAGACCAAGCGTCTGCGGAAAAAGGGGATTCCCCGGCAAGCTAGTCGACGGGTTCTTCGAGCGTCTGCATTTCCGGAAGAAGTTCCTTCTTCGAGATTTGCCCCCAAGTTACGCCGAGATCGTCCGACTCCAAGACCAACCAGCACGGTGAATACGATTGGACACTTAGTGTTCCTATATATTTTGTACTTTACGTGTTGGACTCTTAGTGCTTGTCGTGAATTATTTTCTTGTGTTTAATAGCCATCTGATTTGTATTGTGTTGTGTCTAGCCTAAGTGTGCAAGTGTGTGTGTAACTGCCTTGTGTGAAGAATATATTTTGTTGTGTTTTGACAACTCTGGGCTCTGACTCGGTCTTTGGACAGCAACCGGCGTTCGCTGGCGCACCAGAGGGCCCACTCTTAATTGTCCTTGCTTTCGTGGGATTATTTTCGGAAGCTGATAAGTCGGCTTTGGAATTTAGTCCGGCGTCTGCGCCTCGTTCACCGGGGTCTGTGACATACTCTTTCTGATGAGCGTGTTAAGTTTTTTTTTTTTTCTTTTCGGAATTATACCAATTGTGCATGGCAGCCACATAAACTATGTGACTCATGAGAAAGGCGTGGAATAACCTGAGGAGGTTGTCTTCCTGAAGGCCTCCACGCCTATTCGAGACTCTGTTGATGAGCCTGATCATGTTCTCGGTTTTTGTAGCGTTAGCTACACTGGCCTAGCCAAGCCCGTTTCACGCGGCACACCAAGAGCCGTGCTGCGCATGCGCAAGGATCAGTGATGTCACACGGCTTGCGTACCGGAGCCACCGGAGCCGGCACCTCTCGCGCACTCCGCCGCCGCCGCGCGCGGCTCACCGGCGCCGGCCTGCGCGTTCCAGAGGAGTGACGTCGTAGCCGTGGTAGACGCACTGGCGCCGGCGCGCGCTCGCTGTCCAGTCGCCGTCTGACACTGCGCTGGAGCCTCTGCGCTTCGGACTGGTGTTTGCCAGTGTGGTATAGCCATGAAGAAGGAGAGCGCAAATGCTGCTCAACAGCGCAGAAGAACGGAGAAGCTTGACTCATCGGATCCCGAAGTAGTTGCCTGGCAATTAGCGGTTGAGCGTAGGAGGAATGAACAGAAGAAGGCTATATACATGTGCCACATAATACGTACACCGCGTGTGTGTCATTGGAGCAGCAGTAAGCATGACAATCAAGCTAATCCTTGACAATCTAGACAACCAGGAAAGCTAAGAATAATCAGCTGAACCTTTGCTAACGCTACGTATATCCTGGCATAGCTGAGCTAAGCCACTGCAACTTTTTGTTGTGAGCTTGTTGAGCGTCGTATTGTTACTGCCATTGGATTCGATGAACATGCCCAGGACCCGAATGGTGTCTACTCTGCGGATGGTACACCCGATTTTGGTGTAGAGTTTTATGTCTATTTCAGACAACGGTTTCCAGCCTCAAGGTTTGGAACCTCTCCTGACTGACCTGTAGAAGAGGAGCTCAGACTTCCTCGGGGAGCATCTAAGCCCCGTACTTTCCAGGTACCAGGTACATCTCTGTTTGATCTACAGCCTCCTGCACGCCTAATTCAACACCTCCTTCGCTTCCTCCGGTGCACCAGATTGTTATGTCATCGGCGTAGAGCGTGTGATTGATCCCTTCTATGTAGCAGAGTCTTTCCGATAGTTTCTTCATGGCTGTTAAAAAGTAGTGTTGAGACTACCACTCCTTGTGGCGTGCCTCTGGGGCCCAACCTGAAGTTGTCAGACTGGAGCTCACCAATTCTGAGCGTGGCCTTGCGATCCCTGAGGAATGAGCTTATGTATCTGTGGAAGGCTTTTCCCAAATTCAGCTCTGAGATGGAGTTCAGAATGTGCGCCTTCCACAGGTCTAGGCCTAAGATGCCTCTTATATCTCTAGTGGTGCTGTCAATGTTTTGACACTTGATAAGCTTCACTACGCCCTGCGTTGACAAGGCCGGACGTTGTATGGGAACAATCATGTTGTATGGGAACAATCCTTGTTTCTCGATGTGCTCGGAGATGCGGTTGTGTATGACATGTTCCGCCACCTTTCCCACGCAGGAGGTGAGTGAATTGGGTCTGAGGTTTGTGAGACTCGGGGGTCTTCCAGGCTTTGGGATGAGGATGACCGAGGCCATGTTCCAGGACTGCGGGACAACCCCTCGTTGCCATGTGTCATTTATCTCTTCTGTCAACCGTTCTATGGAACCGTCGTCCAGGTTTCTGAGGGCCCGGTTGGGGATGTCATTAGGACCAGGGGCTGACCTGCCATTTAGTTTCTGGCGGGCTTCCCTTACTTCGCATGACTTGAATGGGACATCTAGTTCGGGGCCAGATGAGCCTTTGTAGGGCGGATAGTCTTAGTCACTCGAGCTGCCCAGTGGCAGGTATTTGGGAGCGAGTCTTTCGAGTACGGTCTCTACCGTCTCTGATTGTGATGCCTCGTGGAGGACCTTCGCTATCACTTGTCTTTGGTTCGACTTGGTATTGGTGTCATCGAGTAAATGCTTGAGTAGGTTCCATTTAGCTCGAACTCTCATCTGACCATCTACTGAATTACAGACCTCATCCCACTGTTATCTGCTCAGGGTTTGGCAGTGATCTTCTATAGCTTTGTTGAGCTCCGCGATCTTTTTTCGTAGCCTTCGGTTGAGTTTATGTCTTTTCCATCTGTTTAACAGGGACTTTTTAGCTTCTAGAAGATGAGCGAGGCGGCTATCCATCCTGTCCACCTCCAGTTAAGTCTGGACTTTCTTTGTCGCCGCCCTGATATCCTCTTTTAACTATTCAGCCCACTGCTCTAGAGAAAGTGCTGAGTCCTGTGTCTGTGCTCGCTCCTCCCTAATTTTGCGAAAGGAATCCCAGTCTGTAATAGTGAACTGTTTGAGGTTCCCGCTTCTCACGTTGACGCAGGTGGCCAGGATATTGTGCTCGCTGCCCAAGTCCACGTGCAGGTTGGACCAAGAGGAAAAGCCGGATCTGTTATAAGTGTACGATTATTATTGGGGGGGGGGGGGGGGCTTGCCATAGGTCAATGCCCTTGCGGTTAGCTTGTGGGTACCCCCATGCTTGATGCGGAGCGTTGAGGTCTCCAGCCACCAGGAGTGGGAATGTCTTGGCCTTGCTTCTTCTTTCTTCTTCGTTCTGGGGTTTTACGTGCCCAAACCAGTTCTGATTATGAGGCACGCCGTAGTGGAGGGCTCCAGATTTATTTTGACCACCTGGGGTTCTTTAACGTGCACTACAACGCAAGCACACGGGCGTTTTTGGATTTCGCCTCCATCGAAATGCGGCCGCCGCGGCTGGGATTCGATCCCGCAACCTCGTGCTCAGCAGCGCAACGCCTTCTCAAATTGAGCAACCGCGACGGGTGTCTTGGCCTTGCTAGCGGCCCTTTTGATGAGTGCTGCGAATCATTGCCTGAGGTCTTTAGGTGTACTGTATATGTTAAGTATAAATACACTTGTCTTGAACTGTCCGCTGGGGATGATTTCCACGAGCGAGTGTTCAACCTTATTGGATTCAAGATTGAGATCGTGGAGTATGAACGTACATTTGTTGGTGACTAACATGCTGATGCCCCTTTTTCTATCTCCATACCGGGTATGCGATTTATAGCCCGGTAGGGTGACCGTATCCGTGAGTGTTTCTTTTAATAAGATGACATGCGGCTTTTCCGGGTGGGAGCAAATGAACTGCTGGAGGACGTTCTTTTTACGATAGAGTCCCCTGCAGTTCCACTGCTAGACATTAATTGCCCTGTGATGTGCCGCCATGGTGGTACGCAGTGGTTGGCTTGTCTTATAAAGTGCTGCGGAGTGCAGCCGCTGCCGACCTTTCAGTGTCGATAGCATTCAGTTTGTCCGTCGAAGTAATTGGAACCATGCCGGAACCTGGCGCTCCAGATTATCGCATGTGGCCCCTACTGCTCTGACCGCCTCCGCGAGTTTGTCAATTACAATTTGAACTTTGTCGAGGGATTCGTCAATTTTATCTATCGTCTTTTGCAACTTACGAACACTGGCGCTCTTCTCTAAGGCATGAACCGCCAACGCCCTCTTATTGGGTAGACCATTGGCAGTCGGTTCCGTTACTGGGATCTCCATAAGCGTTTCTGCCGCTACTGGGATCTCCATGGTAGTTTCTGCCGCAGGGGCGGAGTGGCTTGAACCGTCTCTCGCTTGCTAGCCTTTGTCAGTTCTGCAATTTCTGCTCTAAGCTGCTCCATTGCGCATTTTAACGAAGCGTTTTCTTTTTCCAACTATGCCATCCTATTTTGCTCTGGCGATTGACCCGCCTTTACCATTTTCGGCGATTCCTTGACCCGATCAGCCCATTCGGCACCACGATCAGCAGGCTCCTGGATCTGGACTCCTGGTCCCCTGGAACGGGAGCGGCCCCTTGAGCGGGGGCGGGTCCTGAAAGCCTTGCGGCCCCTGGAAGACGAGCGCTACATGGAGCGTCCGCTAGAAGAGGCACGGTCCTTGCAGCCGCCATCGTCGCCGCCGGGCTCTCGGGATCGGCTCCTGGATCTGTGCGAGCTGCTTAGGGCCGGCTTGAGAGTGTTTGGAGACCTAATTGATAGGTTGGATTGGTCACGGTTGCGCCGTTCTCTTCTCCGTTGTCTAACGAAGAACGGTATCTGATACCTTTGCTGGCAGGTTCTGTCAGCCATGGGATGAGGGCCTCCGCAGAGGGTGCACTTCGGTGTACATTCGTGTTTATCGTCCGGGTTGCTCGCACCACAGCCGCGGCACATTGCATTTTCAGGGGTTGGGCAAACGTCGGCTCTGTGACCGAGCCTTCCACATGCATAGCAAACGTCAGTTTGTCTGCGAAACAGTGAGCATTTGACCAAACTGGGGCCGCATTTTACATAGTCCGGGACTTTGAGTCCATCAAACAGGATGACTACCGTTCGCCCGCCGAGCCTCTGCCGGTGGTCGCACAGAAAAGTCCTCCAAAGATTGGGAAAATGTCCAGACACCGTAGGAAACTTGGTATCGGCGTAATCCTTGTGACTTTAGGAATCGTTTGGTGCTAAAATCTTCAATAATAAAGCAATATTTAGACCGCAACCATGTAGCGAAGCAGGAGAAGCAGATATTGACACGCTTAACCTTGCAACCGGCTGCGCAACGCTTGAAACAGGAAAGCTGTGCCATCGTAGCCCAGCATTTTCCGGAAGTCAGCGCGAACTTTTCATCTTATTACTCACGATGATGATAATTTCTTTTCGCGCATCTTGGACTTACGGCCGTCACTGCACGTTGCATAGCGCAGCTTGCAACACCGACCCTCGTTTCAATGCCGACACCGAGTTCCAGGAGATCCGCCCCGTGAATGCGTCTTTCTCTCGCTTTCAATGCGCGCAAAACCTCTTCACCTCGCAGAGCATGAGCGTACGAACGCGCCAGTTGTGGACGAAGACGACGACGCTCGAACGCAATCATATGGTTTTGCACAAATGCATGTTATGCAAGCGCGGCTGCATAGACTAGTGGTTACGGCACTCGCTTTGGTACCGGATTTGTATTTCTCGCAGCAAAGCTCCATTATTTCGTTATTTCTTGTTTTAGGCTGTATTTTATATTCGGAGCAAAGTTAAATCTATCTAGATGCATCTACAAACAGTTCGTAAGCCTTTAGGTGGCTGTGCTGCGTTAGAGAATCCCAGTTAAAAATTCTCACATAGCATCTCCTGAAACTGCTATTGCGACAAAGTAAATTAAAATTAAATTATGGGGTTTTACGTGCCAAAACCAGTTCTGATTATGAGGCACGCCGTAGTGGGGGACTCCGGAAATTTGGACCACCTGGGGTTCTTTAACGTGCTCCTAAATCTAAGTACACGGGTGTTTTCGCATTTCGCCCCCATCGAAATGCGGCCGCCGTGGCCGGGATTCGATCCCGCGACCTCGTGCTCAGCAGCCCAACACCATAGCCACTGAGCTGCGACAAAGTAGTAAGAACTTTTTTCCGTGATAACGGCTAAATGAATTATATTTACACATTTTTGTGCTGATATGGTCTATACACGACCTTGTTAAACGATGACCGAGAATTTCTTCGCGTGTATAACGCTGAATTTTGTTTTCGAGCCGTAGCTTGCCAAAAGTGTTAAGTAATCAGATGGTGAATCATGCCACTCGATGTACTCTCTGGATTGAACTTGCTGAAGAATCCTGGCATGTTTTATGAACGGACGTGAAAATTGCCTGGATCATAATCCTTGGCTACTGTTCGAAACGCTAATCGCTTAGTTGTTTCATGCTGCTCTGTAACTTATCTTTTTTAACTTGGGCGATAAAGAACCTTTTGTTGTATGCCATGTAAGTCCTAGCACATTAGGTGTACAAAATGAAAAATAGGGCATTATCTGTAGATGTCATATCTTATTACACAGATGTGTTACGTCAAGATCACTGGGGAAACAATTACCGATGTTTATGGCCACTTCGATAAGGATAAAAATACATTTTGTAGTAGGGTATGTTAGCCTAGGCTGTGTTTTCAGTTGTGATTTGTAGAAAATATGTCTGCGGATGTTTCCAGGAACCGTGTTTTCGCCGGATATTGCTCCCTTATTGACCTAAAATAATGCTTTATATGGCAGTGAATACAAGTAGATTCAAAGTCGCTCCAATTAAAACCTGATTCAATCTTCATTATTTTTGCTCCGACATCGATGGACCAGTTTGTTATGGAATCTTGAATCTCATGCAACGTGGTGCTTCCAAATTTATGTCTCTGAGAGCTATATGCATGTTGGCCTGCTCGACATCTGCCGTCATAGCTACTCTAAGGGACCAGGTATTTAACATGGCCACAATGTCTGGAGCAAATTTGAGTCGGGCTCGGATTGCTATGTGTGATTTGGCTCCTTTTTCATGCAATGACGAAAGAATACAATGCGTTTTTATGTAGTGACTCAGTCATCGCGAATAACTGTACAATGAGTTGCATATCGTATTTTCACAGGGAACCACGTTAGACTGTACCTATACCACGGAGTCTTCTTCGAGATGCTGTCAAATGTTCCACTCATACCGCCCGTGGCGCCTTGTGTCGTCGTTTAGGTTATCTACTTGGATTACAAGTCTCCTGCAAACCGCGGCTATATTGATGGTTGACAGACGCACTGGTTCCATGGAAGCACGACTTCGTATTATGTATTTTTCCTTTCAAATTATTGAATTCATCCACTACCATGTCGACGTATGAAGACTCTTCATATTCAGCCTTGACGCTAAAGCTTTCGGACTTGTATTGGCGCGAAGTAAGCTGCCCACTACAGGCACCGATAATCAAACGTCAGCTGCCCACTACCGGCAGAAGATCGTCAAAGCCTTCGCGAGGACGTGGTTCCATAACCATGAAACGACATTGACTTCGTGGCACGACTTTCGACATCAGCTGGTCGCCACATATTCCAACATGGACAGGAAGGAGCGAGCGGAGCTGGCCATACAGGCAAGATTCCAAGCTCCGAACGAGAGCGTCACCACGCATACTGAAGACATGGCTCGGCTCTTTAGTCGTGCGGATGCATCAATGGCCGAAGACAAGAAGGTCCGACATTTGATGCGAGGTGTGAAGCAAGAGATATTTGCTGGACTTATTCGGAATCCTCCGACAACACTTGCAGACTTCCTTGCGGAAGCGGCAGCAATGGAAAGGGGCCTTCGACAGCGTGCCATACAATACAACCGCAACGTGATGGAACTTTCACACAGCCCCTCTGGCATGACTTCGAAAAACCACCTCGAGGACCTACGCGAATTGATCAGGGCTGTGGTAAGACAAGAGCTCCACAAAATGCAGGTAACCGACGCGCCGACAGCCCGAATTACTGTGGCGGAGATAGTGCCTGACGAGATTAGGCAAGCCGTCCAAGCTCCTGAGCGCTACGAGGTACCACAACAGCGGGAGCCAGGCCGAATGACTTATGCGGACGCCGTACGACGACCGTCGCTGTACGGCCCCTGAAACTTCATGCGCCCCTCCGCATAAACAGAAGTATTGTTCAGGCGTCGCAGTCCACCGTCCATCGAGGAGTCGATGGGTGGATGGATGGATGCTATTAGCGTCCCCTTTGAAACGGGGTGGTGGGTTGCGCCACCAAGCTCTTGTTATTATTTTGCCTAATGCCCTACCTTTATTTTTAAGCAAGACACAAATACCAAGAATTGCTGGTATCAACCTTTTTGATCCATTACTGGGAACTCTGTTTCTGTTTGTCTCCGTTGTTTGTGGTCTCCGTACTTTTCTGCCACCAAACCTCCAACCGCCTATTAGTTATCTCTACAGCTGACATGTTTACTTTGCCCATGCTATCCCTGAACCCAAGGACTTCAAGGAGGTCAGAGGAGCCTAGACTTGCAGCTGGGTAGATTTCTTCGCATTCCAATGAAACATGTTCCACCTAGAGCACTGCACGGGTTCGGGCTTACCCGAAAGCCCGAAAGCCCGGGCCGGCCGGGTAGAGCAGTTTTTTCACGGGCTCGGGCCGGGCTCGGGCACGGCGTGTGCTTTTCGACCTGGGCCCGGGCCGGGCTTGGGTTTTTTGACACGGGCCCGGGCCGGGCACAGGCTTTCTGGTGGTGCGCATGTAACGTGCAGCGAGTTATTCTCGGCGTCTCAACTCTGAAAAACATGTATTTTTCGGTCTCGGGCTGGGTTCGGGACCGGTTTCAAGCCGGACTCGGGCCTAAAGTAAAGGGGTGGCGGGCCGGGCCGGGCGAGTGACGTAGATTATTTGAGGGCCCGGGCCGGGCTCGGGTCTCGCCATAAAAGTTTTGATCGGGCTCGCGCGGGCAGCCCAACGTAAAAACGGGCCCGCGCCGGGCCCGGGCTGAAAAAAATGGGCCCGTGCAGTGCTCTAGTTCCACCGTTTCTCTAGCTTTACCACAGCAAGCACATGCGGCACCGTCCTTGATGCACTTCGCTTTATAACTTCGCGTTCTAAGGCATCCTGATCTCGCTTCGAAAAGTAACGAGCTTCCCTTTGAGTTATCATAAATTGTTTCTTTCCTGATTTCCCTTTTCCTTTGAGGTAGTTAGTCATAGCATGTTTCTTTTCCATTGCCACCACCCATAACCTTGTCTCAGCCTCTCTCAATTTGCGTTGGACGTTCTTTGTTGCCGTGTTGCTGGCCATACCGGTCGCATATTTACTGGTAAGCTTCCTAGTTCTTTTCCTCCACTGTGAGTCAATGTTTTGCCTGTACAAATACCTGAATACTCTTGCACCCTATGTACTTCCTTCCATTTTCCTCAGTCGTTCTTCAAGATCAATTTTACTCTGAGCCTCCCTTGCTTCAAAATTTGTCCAGCCCAATCACCCTGCACAGCTTCATTAGTACTATTCCCGTGGGCGCCCAATGCGAGGCGTCCCAGTGACCTTTGGTTGCCATCGAGTCCTGATAGTACTCCTGACTTCAAGCAAACAACTGCATTTACAAATGTAAGCACTGGAATCATTACACCTTTCCACATATCCCGGAGCACCTCGTACCTATTGTATCCCCATAGCGCCCTGTGTTTCATAATGGCCGCATTACTCTTCCCTTTCGCTGTTGTTGTTTTCTCCTGTGTCTCCAGATATCTATCGCCTTCGTTTATTCATATACCAAGGTATTTGTATTCTTTTACCCGAGGTATTTCCTGGCCCTGAATCAACACTGTCTGTTCACTGTTCTCATTGAATACCATAAAAGCACATTTTTTGAGGCTAAATTTTTATCCTAACTTCTCCCATTCTTCTCCTAAGATATCAGCCAGACGTTGCATATCACTTTGCTTGTTAGCAAGCAACACAATGTCGTCCACATAAAATGAACCTGGAAGCTGCTGCTAGGCTGTTGTGCCGGCTTGTTTGTATGAGAGGTTGAACCCTATATTGATTCCTTCTAGCGCTCCTTCTATCCTTACCACGTACATCATAAGCAGCAGCGGGGATAAAGGGCAGCCCTGCCTCAGTCCCGTATTTATATCAACTTTATCCTCGCTCGCCATCCCTTCCCATTTAACGCAAACAGTATTTCATCGGCAAATCTCCCTCAATAGCTGTATACAGTCGTTGCCTATACCTTCCCCTTCTAGAAAATTGCACAAAATGCTGCGATCTACGCTGTGATAAGCTCCGGTAATGTATGGAAAAGTCACATATAGTGGTCTCCTTTCTTTTCCGGATATTTCAATACACTGAGTAAGGACAAATAAGTTATCATCCAGCCGCCTACCGATTCTGAAACCATTCTGAAGTTCTCCCAATATGCCATTATTCTCTGCCCATGCTTGCAGCTTCAATTAATTCGCCTGCATTGCTAACCTGTATATCACCGATGTAATAGTCAGCGGTGGATAAGACTGAATCTTATCTTTTTTCCCATTACCTTTATAAATTAATTTCATCCCACTTTGTCTCCCTACTTAGAGACCTCTCACACGTTGGTATACGTAGTTGCATGTTAAATGTCGTCGAAAGTTATTTATCTAATCGCACTTTCCGTGTTCGTGTGGGAAATGCTTTATAAAGACCATTTGTGCAGGAAACTGGAGTGCCACAGGGCGGGGTGCTCAGTTGCACTCTCTTCATCATAAAAATGAGTTCTTTGCGTCTGTATATCCCAAGAAACATGTTTTATTGCACATACGTCGATGGTGTACAGATAGGTTTCACCTCCTGCAATCTTGCAGTCTGTGAGCGGCAGATTCACCTTGGTCTGAACAAGGTGTCGAAGTGGGCAGACGAGAATGGGTTTAGCCTTAACCCACAAAAGACCACCTGCGTCCTGTTCTCCAGAAAGAGGGGTCTGCACCCTGATCCTGATATTGAGTTGCAGGGAGAACGCGTGCCCGTAAAAACAGAACATAAATTTTTAGGTGTGATTCTAGATACAAAGCTTACATTTATGGCACATATACGATATGTAAGAAACAAGTGCAAGAAAACAATGAATATTCTAAAGGTGTTGTCACGGACCGCTTGGGGTAGTGACACAAAGTGTCTTTTGAATTTTGCACAAGAGCCTCATACTCACAAGATTAGATTACGGCGCCATAGTGTATCATTCCGCAACGCCAAGCACCCTGAGGATGCTGGATCCTGTACACCATCTAGGCATCCGCCTAGCCACTGGTGCCTTCAGGACAAGTCCTGTGGCAAGCCTGTATGTAGAGGCGGACGTGTGGTCGCTTGACATTCAACGTTCATCCTTAAGCCTCACCTATGTCCTGAAAGCAAATTCGAACCCGGAACATCCGTCCTTCTCAACCGTAAATGATATGACCAGTGCCACACTCTTTAATAACCGGCCGACAGCAAGAGAACCCTTCTCACTACGTGTAAGGAAAATTAGTGAAGAAATGGACATCCCGCTACTTGAAAATACTTTGATGGCCCCAGCAAAGCCAGTGCCGCCGTGGCAGTGGCAACTCATAGAGTGTGATACTTCGTTTGTAGAAGTCACAAAAGACGCTCCAGAGGCACATATCCGGATGCATTTTCTAGAAATCCAGTTCAAGTACTCTTCATGCACTCAGTTTTACACTGACGCTTCCAAGTCACGTGCAGGGGTATCATATGCAGTTGTCGGCCCATCGTTCTCCGAGTCCGATGTACTGCACCCGGAAACAAGCATTTTTACGGCTGAGGCCTATGCACTTTTATCGGCTGTGAAGAGTATAGGCAAATCGAAACTCAAAAGATCAATAATATTTACAGACTCCCTAAGCGTCGTAAAAGCCATCATGACTCTACATAGACACACAAACCATGTACTTATTGAACTGTATTCTGCTCTGTGCAAGGCATACATGTTTAACCAGCATATTATTATATGCTGGGTGCCTGGCCATAGAGGCATCGAGGGCAATGTTCTGGCTGATCGAATGGCCACATCAACTACATCGCCAGCCCTTAACCCTACCGTTTCTATCCCTGCCAGCGATCTCAAGCCCTACTTGAGAAAGAAACTTCGAAGCCACTGGCAGCGCTTGTGGGATGCCGAAACGAACAATAAGCTCCCCTTAGTTAAGCCACAGATAGGTCCCTGGCATCCCGTTACGAAAATACGAAGAACAAATGTCCTATTCTCACGTCTGAGAATAGGACATACATACGGCACCCACAATTTCCTCTTAACTGGAAATGACCCGCCAACCTGTGGTTGATGTGGAGAGAGGCTTACCGTGCTCCACGTCCTCGTGGAGTGCAGGGAAGCCGAAACAGAGAGAAAAAGGCACTTTCCCCTAGCGTACCGGTACTGTCTCCCACTCCATCCCGCTATGTTTCTGGGCGACAAACCTCTCGTTAGCACTAAAGCTGTCCTGGATTTTCTGAGCGATGTAGTATTGCATGTTATTTGCCCAATAGTTTCGTAGCGCATCCTCTCTCCAGAAGATGTCGCCGCGATAGCAGTTTTGCATTGCACGCGCCTCCAGGCCCTTGCGTTTCAATGGGTCTGTCAAGGCAGTAGGGCTGTTTGAAAAGTTTATCAGTGATAAATTTTCGTTTATCTTCATTATCTTGCAATTTGTTTTTTCGTGCTCGTAGTGCACCTCATTAGCCAATGCCATAATTTTATTACATATATATTTTACGCATTTTACAGCGATTGTTTTTTAGGCCCTTTTACAGCCACGACACCTCTACCTTTCGCAATTCATTGCTTCATTGTCAACCCATGAAAACTGGCCTGGCGCTCTTTGGCCATACCTGGCCCTTGCGCCAATAAACACCATACATCATCATCATCACTTTGTCTCCAACTGTCTGGTATTCGCCTATGTTGTAAGCATTTTGCTACTGCTTTCAACAGAGCTTCCTTACTTTTTGGTCCTAGCTCATTAACCAGTCTAACGGGAACCTCGTCTAAACCTGTGGCTGTGCGCTTAGGAATTTTCTCTTCAGCTTTCTTCCAGTTGAAATTACTCAGCACCAACTCCTTTTCCGTCAGCTTTTCGTTCATTCTCTTTGTTTCTTCAGAAATTACCTCGTCATTGCCCTGAAATGATTCGGCGGTTATTTTTTGAATATACTTTAATGCCGCGTCCCCTTCCAGTTTATTTCCATCTTCACCAAGGATATGTTGCTGTACTGTTCCCAACTTCCTGCCTAATACTTTAATCTGGTTACAAAATATTCTAGGTGCAGCCTTTTTGTTCCCCACATTTATCTGACAACCAAGGTTCACTTTCACCTTTAATCTTTGCTTCAACTAATATTTGAACCACGCTTTTTTTCCCGTGGTATATTTCCCATTTTCTGCCTATTTCATCCTGCGGCAACTGTGAATTTTTTGCCTGTCTGTGTTCTCGTGATGCTTTCTTTCGTTCGTCGATCGCTTCCCGTATCTCCCTGTTCCACCAGCTTTTCGGCTTCCTTTTTCCTTTCCAACAAGCATGTTGCTTCTCTTTCCTCATTTCTTTCGTCATTACACTTACAAGCTCACCATAATCCCACTCCTTTCTTGGCCATTTGTCAAGTTCTTTCTCGACTCTTGTGGCTATATTTGGTATTTGTTCATCGTTCAAATTTAGACTGGTCATTCTTCGTTCCTTGCTGTCTTTGCCAACTACATATCCCATTTTCAAAATGATGCATTAATGGTCACTCCCTATGCTGCTATCCCCTTCCTCATCAATAACCATTTCTTTCAACTTATCATAAATTCCTTCTGTCATCAGACAGTAATCGATGGCCGATGGTCTATTTCCGCCTTCCAATGTGATCTGGCCATCACATTTTGGCCCCGTGTTCACGATAACGAGGGCATGTTGCTCACAGAGATATAGCATTAATTTCCCGTTGTTGCCAGTATAACCATCTAGATCCTGTATGTGGGCATTCATGTCACCGAACAGGATAATTTCGCCCTCCATCCCGAAACTCTTAATATCCGCACTTACGCATTTCCCTACCTATTCATTCTTTTGCTTGCAATTTTTCCCTGTCCATAAATACGTCAATCCCAGCCATGTTTTCTTTCCACTGACTTTGCCTGATAGCCAAAGGCGCTCTTGACACTTTGACTTTACCCTTTCCCACTTGGCCCCCTGATGTATGAGCATTCCAACTCCCCCTCCCTTTCTTTCCAATTTGATTCGGTTGCACCCTTCCCAAACGTAATTCTCAATCAATGGTGGCTCTTGTAAGTCCCTAAGGTGCGTTTCTGTAAACGCGTACACACCTATTTGTTCGCTATTTAACTGCTCCTCAATCTCTAAGCACTTTTCTTCTACCGCCCTGCATGTTTATATAACCTATTGCACTGCGAGCTATTTCCTTTATCGTTTTTCTCTTGCTACCGGTGCTGTTAGTTGGAGGTTCCCCTAAGGGACCTTCTTCATTACTACTTACCCTGGCTTCCTTAGCACCCGTGGACCCCCAAAAAAGCAACTGAACGACCAGCGAGTGGCCAGCCCACTTCACGTCCAAGCCTGTGATCGAAATGGATTCCGTCTCGTTGAAAGCCACCATACGTTGTCACTTCCCTGTTGACTTCCCCAACCTCGAAACCTTTCTCTCGGCTCATTTGCCAAATCGCCTCATTAGTGGCCGCAACTGTTCTCTGTACGTTAATGTCATGTACAGGTGCCTCCGGCATAGTGCATACCACAATCTGCACCCGAGGAGACACCTCGCGTAAGTCGTCTACACCCTTTGCCAACCACTGAGCAATTCGCGTCCCTTTCCTGCTCAGCACGTCATTTAGGCCGCCGCTACAATGACAAGGTTGCGTCCCTCCGCATTCTCCGCGAGCTTTTCTTTAGCTCGCTCCATGACATCGGCCAATGTCCTCCCTGGAAACGTCCCTACCGCCACTCTTTTGTCGCCTTTCACCCGCTCCACAATTGCCGCTGAGCACCTCGAAAGATTTGAGTCACCGGTGATTCTGACCTTTTCACTCTCCTCTCCTGACGAGGTCTCACCCTGCTTTCCTCTGTCCTCCTTGTCCACGTGATTCGGATTTGACACAGGGCATTGACTTCTGCGTTTCTGCTCTCCCAGCATGTTCCACGCATTCTATGTGCTTTGTGGGCACTTCCGGTCCTGTCCCGCTGGGAGCCGCTGTTTCATCGTCACTACCATTTTCGTTCGTAATGGCGGCCCTGTTCAATTTTCCTCGGCTGCTTGGAGTCTTTCTTCCACTGTCTTCCGTGAATAACGTTCCCTATTGAGTTCATTTCGCAGCTGTGCGATCCGATTCACAAGCTCAATCTGGAAATCCTCCGTTTTCTTTAGCCTAGCATCGAAATCACCGAGTGTGTCGATTGGCTCAGTTTCCACGTTATTCTCATCTGTCCCCTTGTCTACCTTGAGAGACCCACGGCACCCTGCTCGCCTTCCCGCCCTTGTCGCCATATGTTGCACTTGACGTTCTCAAATGCTATCACCGAACCTTCCGAAGTACGTACCTACAAAAAGCCGATACGCACAGAACCTAAAACCTCAAAATGCCAGAATTTATTTATCCGCAATTTATCACAAAGTATCAGCACAAAATGTCGAGCAAGCTTAATTCATGACACGTGCGCACGTGTTCGGAAATGTGGCCACACTCTGATTGTCCTACGAAAGCAATATTCTCGATACAAATACACACACGCTAAAAACACTAATGGCTAATATTGTAACGAGCATACAAGAAGCAGTTGGAAAGAAGAGGAGGACGAAGTGCTTCTAGGCCTGGTTGCGCGCTCACCATCATCCATCTTATGTAAATAAAGTCATTTCTGCCCAACTCTCCGTAACAGTTGTGGTGGAAGGTGCTGGGTAATCAACACCCGAAGACGGAGGTTATACCGCAAGTTCTTCGTCAAAGCCGCCGCCTTGCTGGACTTCCACCGAACCCAGCGGAGTTGGAGATGTCCCGCGACGCGGAAGAGCAACGGCCTGTCCCAGCCTCTGCCAGTTCTGTCCAGCAACTACGAGATGCACGTCTCTTCGCCGGAAAACCGGGCGAAGACGTCGATGAATGGCTCATCCATTACAAACGGGTGAGCGCCTACAACAAGTGGAATAGCACTTCCCAGCTTTCCAACGTTGTGTTCTTTCTTACGGATACCGCGTTGGTGTGGTTTGACAACAACGAGGAGACATTCACAACATGGGAAAGATTTGTTTCGCAAATCAAAGAGCGCTTCGGTGACTCCGTGACGAAAAAGAAAAGGGCAGAGCAGACGCTTTCACAACGCGCGCAAGTACGGGGCGAAACATGCATGACCTACATTGAGGAAGTGCTAAAACTCTGCAGGATGGTGGACTCTGGCATGTCCGAGGAAGACAAAGTCGGGCACATCCTAAAAGGAATCGCCGAGGACGTTTATAGCTTTCTGATTGCTAAAGACAACCTGGCCTCTGTTGCCGACGTCATCCGGCACTGCCGCACGTTCGAGCAGCTTAAGACGAGGCGCGTTACGCCGAAGTTTGGCAGATTAGCCAACGTTACGACCGTTGCAAGCATAGATAACGACCAGTCGCTCGATCTTGCTTCAACGATCCGTCAAATAGTTCGAGAAGAGCTCAGCCTGCACTCACAAGTGACTCACCGCGATACTTATCACCCATGCTCGTCCCCAGCTGTTGAGACAACCGTTTCATCCTTCTCCGAGTATCCAGCGGAATATAGACTCCCGCCTCGACAGCCACCACTTGTTTACGAAAGCGGCGCTCCCTCTGACGCTCGATCACGATGGGCAGAGCCACGGTATTATCGCCAAGGCCCCGTGACTTATGATGCCGGGACGCGACCAGAGCAACGTCGACCCTACTACCAGGACCCCAATTACGACCGATACAACCGATCCCAGCGAACACCGGAGGCGAGTTACCCAAGAGAGAACGAACTCGCTTACCGCCCACAGAGAGCAAGCATTGGTTTTGAAGAGTATACAGTGAACCGTGACCCTCCCGTGTGCTACAGCTGCGGTTCCACGACACATAGCTCGTTACTGTCGCCAACACCGTCAGTCACGAAGGACACCGCCGATGTTTTCGCCACCTGGAACCCGTACTTCGCACGACCCATGGACCAGTTCACTTCCCACGGACCGTTTCTCGCGCGAGATCAGACGCAGCGATTCGCCAGCGTCTGACCGCAGCCTGACACCACCAATTAACCGTCCTCGTCGTTCTCCGTCCCCTCGGCGCCGTGCATCTTCGCCCCCGCCGGGAAACTAGCATCCGCGGCCGATGGAGGTGAGGTCGCCGGACGGTCTTTGGATGAAATACCTCTGCCTGCTGTGATGATCAAAAACAAAGTGAATGTGCTAGTTAACGGATTGCCGACCACTGCTTTAGTTGATACTGGTGCGAATGTGTCTGTCATGAGCCTCGCTTTCAAGAACCGCCTAGGCCACAAAGTTATGTTTTCATGGGACGATGCCGTTACCTTTCGTGGAGTGGGCGGAGAGTGGCTCCACCCCCTCGGTGTTTGCGCTGTAAGTGTTACGTTGGCTGGGAAAGTGTTTGTGTCGGAGTTTCTAGTCCTTGCCCGCTGTTCGCACGATGTAATTCTCGGCATATATTTCCTTCAACACTGCGGCGCTTCTGTGGACTGTGGAAATGGTGAAATCCATGTGAACGAGGTGCTTTTACCCGCGCTTTCTGAACAAAGCTCGTGTGACGAAGAAAGGAATACACTCAGTGTGCTTGATGCAGTGCTTGCCCCCTCATGGTGCCTAACGCCCGTTCGTGTTTGTGCAACTACTGTTGACGCTCCTTGCGTTGACCTCGTGATTAGGCCCATCAGCATTAACTGTGCTAAAAAATGTATACTCGTGCCTTGCTCTGTCGTGTGCTTGACGAGAGGAGTCGCAACGTTGTGGGCGCTGAATTGTTCCGCCACGCCAGTAGTTCTGCCTCGAGGCATGAAAATTGCCCTTTTCGATGAAGCTTCATGCAGCTCAATAGCAGTACTCACAGCAGAGCCCGCTCCTGCTTACTCTCCATGCGATTATCGCCCTTCTGAAGAGCTGATTCTCGGTATGATCAGCAAGGCTCTCTGCACACCTGAGCGTCAAGCACTGGTACAAGTCCTATCTCGACATGTTGCTGCATTTGATTTTACCCACGGAGATAAGCCACTTGATTTACCATCATCACGAGCTCGCCACAGAATAGATACCGGCTCAGCACACCCCATTCGCCAGAAGCCCTACCGCGTGTCATCCTCAGAGCGCAAGGTTATCGCAGAACACGTTAAGGAAATAATGAAAAAAGGTGTTGTTCAAGAGTCGTCCAGCCCATGGGCAGCTCCAGTAATCCTCGTCCGGAAGAAAGATGGTTCCTGGAGATTGTGCGTAGATTATAGACGTCTAAACGCTGTGACGAAGAAGAATACCTACCCACTACCGCGAATCGACGACGTCATCGATTGCTTACACGCTGCTTCTTATTTTTCGACGCTTGATCTACGATCGGGGTATTGGCAAATACCTATCGAATCTAAAGACAAGGAAAAGACCCCATTCGTGACCCCAGATGGCTTATTCGAATTTAATGTTATGCCTTTTGGCCTCTGTAATGCTCCCGCCACCTTTGAAAGATTCATGGATACAATATTACGTGGCCTAAAGTGGGAGATATGCATGTGTTACTTGGATGATGTTGTAATCTTCGGCCGCACGTTGGAAGAACATAACGCCCACCTGAGTCTTGTTCTGAGTTGCATCGAGAAAGCTGGACTAGTTTTAAACTCAAAAAAGTGTCGGTTTGGCGAGCGTCAAACATTGGTTCTGGGACATCTAGTCGACAAGGATGGCGTCAGACCCGATCCCCGTAAGATTGAAGCAGTCAGCTCTTTCAAACCACCACAGACAGCACGAGAACTTCGCTCCTTCATTGGTCTATGTTCCTATTTTCGTCGTTTTGTACCCCGATTTGCCGATATTGTTCACCCGTTGACATCTATTCTGCGACAGGATGTATCCTTCACATGGACACCGGAGTGTGACGCATCATTCTCGCAACTGAAATTTATACTAACGTCAGCACCCCTCTTGCGTCACTTCGACCCATCTTGCCCGACTGAAGTGCACACCGATGCTAGTGGAATCGGAATAGGAGCGGTACTTGTACAACGTCACAACAACGCCGAACATGTCGTTGCATATGCCAGCCGTTGTCTGAGCAAGTCCGAGCGCAATTATACGGTTACGGAGCAGGAATGCCTGGCAGCTGTTTTCGCCGTGCAGAAATTTCGATGTTATCTTTACGGAAGACCATTTAAGATAGTCACCGATCATCACTCTTTATGCTGGCTGGTTGGCTTGCGTGATCCATCAGGTCGACTCGCGCGCTGGGCGCTGCGCCTTCAGGAATATGACTTCGTGGTGTCATACAAGAGCGGACGTCGTCATGCCGACGCAGACTGCCTTTCTCGCATTCCTCTTGCGACTTCCGACTGCGAAGCTGAGAATTTTGATGACTATCTCGCTGCCATTACTCGTACGTTCCCCGACGCGGCAGACTTTCAGAGAGAGCAACGCAATGATCTCAACCTGGATCCGCTGTTTGCCGCCGCTCGTACTGCTCAAGGCAGCGGTCGCTTCACCATTCGTGATGAGTTGCTGTATAAGAACAATTACTCCGGGAATGGAGCACGTTTTCTTCTAGTTGTTCCCGAGAGTCTCCGCGCCGACGTCTTACGCGCCATGCATGACGATGCGATATCTGGTCATTTTGGTTTCGCGCCATGCATGACGATGCGATATCTGGTCATTTTGGTTTCGTGCGAACGCTACACCGCACGCAAGAGCGATTTTACTGGCCCAGCATGTACCAGACAACCAAACACTATGTCGCTAGTTGTGAAACGTGTCAACGTCACAAGCGACCAACCACCGCTGTACCAGGTCCCCTGCAGCCATTGACACCGCCCAGTACACCTTTCGAGCAAGTAGGCATTGACCTTATGGGTCCATTCCCGTTATCTAACAATAAGAACCGTTGGATAATCGTTTGCGTGGACCATCTCACACGGTACGCAGAAACTGCAGCCATACCCTCTTCCACCGCTGCATGTGTGGCGCTTTTCCTGCTGCGTTCCGTAGTTCTTCGTCATGGTCCGCCGCGTGTTATCATCAGTGACCGTGGTCGCCAGTTCACTGCGGACGCCGTTGAGGAGCTACTTCGTCTGTGCACTTCTGAGTTCCGTTACTCCACACCGTATCATCCACAGACCAATGGCCTCGTTGAAAGGACGAACCGAACACTGACCAACATGCTTGCCATGTATGTTTCCTCCAACCATAAGAACTGGGACGACGTGCTGCCCTTCATAACCTACGCATACAACACGGCGAAACATGAAACCACGAACTACAGCCCATTTTATCTCCTCTATGCAAGGCTACCGCGCAGCCCTCTCGATACTTTCTTGAACGTTATTCTGCACGACGACGATTCTGTGTCAAAGACTGTGTGCCTCGCTGAAGAAGCCCGCCGAATAGCCCGCCTTCGTACTTTGGCCTCGCAACACCGTTCAAAGGACCGTTACGACGAGCGTCACGGGCCTGTTTCGTTCGCCAAAGGCGACTTGGTGCTTCTTTGGACACCACAACGCAAGCGGGCCTTGTGTAAAAAGTTCCTGTCCCACTATTCCGGCCCATACGTTGTCCTGGAACGTTTGAGTGAACTTTGTCATGTGGTAGCTCGCCTCCTGGGCAATGGCCGGCGATCAAGTAGAACGCAAGTGACTCATGTTGCTCGCCTGAAACGTTTTTACCCTACTGATGCCTCCTAACTCGCCCTACGGGCTTCGTCTGCTTGTGGGGGAATGTAACGAGCATACAAGAAGCAGTTGGAAAGAAGAGGAGGACGAAGTGCTTCTAGGCCTGGTTGCGCGCTCACCATCATCCATCTCCTGTAAATAAAGTCATTTCTGCCCAACTCTCCGTAACAGTTGACACTTCCAGCCTCAATTTCGAGGCTACAGGACCTAACGTACCACACGGTCACACGTGTTCAAACACTTGTCAGGGAACGATGTTCTGACTGTCCCAAAAACCGAATACACGCGATACAGACACGAAGAAGGAAAAAAAAACAATATCTGATAGCCCTGCTACTTCCAACCTATCTAAAGGCTAAAACAAAACACCAAGTCTAAACACAGAAGCAAGCTCAAAGCATGCACAAAAAAAACTTATGTTTTCGTCACCGCCAAGCAGCCCCGGAGAAAGACGTCCTTCCACCACGACTGACCACTGTCCCAGGAAAAGCGCTCAGGAAAAGCCCAGGAAAAGCGACGTCTAGCGGGCTCCTGACCTCAAACCCCCATGTTTTCATTGCGGAGAGGCTGGCCACGTCTACAGGGTGTGCCCCTATTGACGCGTGGGCCTCCGCGGATTCCCTCCAGGTGCACCTCGTCCACGACCTGGTCAGCGCCGGATGGAGATAGAGAACTTCATCGCGAGTCGCGACAGTTCATTCGAGCAGTGAAGGCATGAGCCCCGTTCTGCATCGCCTGCTCAATAGCGATCGCCAAGTCCCTCATTTCATTGAGACGCTCATATACGTCGTTCACCCAGCCCTTCAAAGCCGGAAAACTGAGTCCAGCGACATTGGGAGGTGAGACCGCTGACGCCGAGTGCATCCAATATCCTCCATCACGACGACAACGACGACAACGCACCGACGTTCCGTCACACTTAGGTGCCCAAAGGCAAGTGGTAACGTCAGACATACTGGTTACCATAGGTGACGCAGAAGTCACAGCTTTAATTGACACTGGTGCGGACAGCTCGATTATGAGCAGATAGCTTGCATCAAAGTCAAAGAATGTTTTTACACAGTGACCTCGGTCGCAGGTCCGTACTGCTGGAGGGCATCTACTAAGTCCCGTGGGCAAATGCACCACTCGTGTAAATATTCGTGGATTTACGTACGTCGGGGTCTTCGTTATTCTGCCCAGCTGCTCGAGGGACTTGATACTCGGCATGGAATTTCTACAGGCGAATGGAGCCTTAAATAACCTGAAAAAATCGAGCGTGACATTCTCTACGGCAAAAGCCATAGCAAGCGATGCTGGCGACGAGAATCACAGCGAAAACGCCTTGCGCATCGTCGAAGACAGCATAACCGTAGCGCCAAGAAGCAGCCTACTGACCTCGTTAAGTGCGACGAATTCGACGGCTATGAGGGCGTCGCCGAGGCAAACATTCCATTAATGCTTGAGCGGAACATCTGCATTGCACGGGGCCTCGTTCAGCTTGCGCTCAGACGATCATTAGTCATGATGACGAACTTCAGCAACGAATATCAGCAGTTACCGCAAGGCACAGTTGTCGCCTTCCTTCATGAAATTGCTGCCTTCACAGATGTGACCTCGCTAGAAACTGTTTGCCCTAATTCATCGAATGAGGTCAACCTGACCGATCGCATTCAGATTAACTCCGGCTTACCGGAACGACAGAAACAGCAGCTACTGTACCTTGTCAATGACTTCTCTGGCTGTTTCTCTGCCGAGTCTAAAGTACGACGCACCTCCGTTACGAAGCAACACATTCCTTCGGACGAGTCAGCACGCCCCATTCGTCAGCATCCTTACCGCGTTGCGGCTACGGAAAGGGAGGTGATAAAGCGCCAGGTTCAAGAAATTTTAGATGATAACGTGCTTCAGCAGTCCATAGGTCCATGGGGGTCAGCCATCGTTTTAGTTAAAAAAAATTGTCGCAGTTTGACCGAAAAGGCGAAGCATCAATTGCGATAGCAAATTAGTAGAGAGCTATACGGAATAAGGATAGCAGTTTTATCAGCTGTATAAACATGGAAATGCAGAAGCACTAGCAACCCGCAGAACCGTTGTCGAAGCCGTCGGTGTTTTGCGCGCGTTTGCACCGAACGCGCGCGGCGTTGGTGACTCTTGCCGGAGCCTCTGGGGGCGGCTCAGAGGTTTTCGACGAGATCAGAATGGGACACTCGTCGAGCACCGTCGGAAATCTTACCCACCTTCTCGCCTCGCGACGCTTTTATATAAATCCGCATTTGGTGCCTCAGCTAAACATCGGCTCCCCTCCCTCCCTCCCGTCCCTCCACGGACTTTCGCGCAATGGCAGTAAGTCGCGTTTGCTCTGTATATATGGTGATTGTAAAAGAGGAAAGAGACGCTTAACTCTGCAGCCCTTCAGGAAGCACGGCGCAGAATGCACGTTTGCTCTCCAACGTGCGTTCGCTCCCCGATGATAAGTGGTTCTTGAGGGTGTAGGAGGGACGTGACGGCGGCTGTACGAGCCGTGCCGTCGTCCCTGATCAGAAGGGCGAAGGCGGCGAGCCGAGCGACGGGGCTGCGACGACCAGCGTGGCTGGCTTTTGGAACGACACTGCGCGTGCCGAGCTTGCGCCCCGAGCACGCGCTGCGCTTCTTTTATTTTCTCCTTCGACAGCCGGCGCCAAGGCACCAGCTGAGAGCGCCGAACGAAGCGCCCCGCGCTGCGGCGTCGGTGGGCGCTACAGGGCCCCCCGCCCAGACGGAACGTCGAAAAGACAAGCCGGTTAAATCACGATTGAAAATTGTCCGTAGCCAGTCCGAGTTGTGAACTTCAAGGCACCGGGTCGCCACCACTACTCAGGCGGGCGGCACTGGGAGCTCCGCAACAGTCGAGGGGCTCGCAGAATGGACGCTTTCGGGAGGGGCGCGTCCAGCCGACAGTATAATGATCGGCCCATGCGTCTTGAAGGAGGAATGGGGAGGCCTGTGAGGCGAATGGTACGCCGGCGGTACCCGCGCGAGCGTTGTCGGCGGCGTATTACGTGCCGCACCGTTACGTGGCGCGTAGGGTGCGCGCACGACCGATAGAGTTGAAGTGCTGGGCGGACCACGACGCGAGTAGTGCAGGTGGACGCGGCGCAGCCTGGCGGGGTACAGAGCGACGGAGTACGTCGCGAGTGAGCCACGAGCTGACCGGGCAAAGGGGGGTCAAGGCCTGCAGGAGCGTCCGGTGGTTCGTTGAGGACGCCTGACGTGGGATGCAGTGAGGGTCGCTGAAGGTCGTGACCCGTGTCCGCGGTGGTGGTAGCCGGCAGAGTCGGAGGTAGTGGGATCGGCGCGGTACCGAGCTCGCGCGCCGCCTCGGAGACCGGCTCAGCAGACCGCGTGGAAGGGTCGGGTGCCGTTGTTGCAGGAGCGATGGCGTTGGAGACAGACCCAATGGCGTGTGGCACGGTAGCCGGCGGTGGGTCGGCGATGTCTCCACTATCGCCTGCCATCGTTGGGGGCGAGAAAGGCGGTGACGTGGCCGGTGTCATGGTCGTGACGATACCCTCGGCGACAACATTGTGCGCGTACTCGCACGAAAGAGACCCCTGGAGAGAGCCGGAGGCCGGGGGCTGTGCGGTAGCGCATCGGGTGGTCGCCGAGACGGTATCGGGGCAAGTCGAGGGAGGAAGGCTTGCCTGATGGTGGCTAACGGGCGCAGGAGCAGACGCGTCTGGTGCTGGCGGTGAGGGCGCTGGCAGAGATGACGCGCGCACCGCGCGGTCTACCTCTGGAAGAGTGTGGTAGACAGCGCCGAAGAAGTCGAGCACGCGCTGCCGCAGTTCGTCGTACGGGCGCGGGCCAGGCGATGGAACGCCGAGGTGGAGCTGGAGAGCAAGCGGCAGGACGTCGAGGAGTACCGCGTGCTTGAACTCCTGGATCCAGATGTGGTTAAGCTCCAGAGCCGCCTCGAACTGAGCGAACCATGCGCCGACGTAGCTGGACGAGAACGGCGGCAGTGGTGGGTCGAACTGCGGCTCAGGCCAGTGAGCCATGGCAGCGTGTCGCTCGGTGGAACGCGCGTTCTCCCGGGTCACCAATGTAGGAGGGACGTGACGGCGGCTGTACGAGCCGTGCCATCGTCCCTGATCAGAAGGGCGAAGGCGGCGAGCCGAGCGACGGGGCTGCGACGACCAGCGTGGCTGGCTTTTGGAACGACACTGCGCGTGCCGAGCTTGCGCCCCGAGCACGCGCTGCGCTTCTTTTATTTTCTCCTTCGACAGCCGGCGCCAAGGCACCAGCTGAGAGCGCCGAACGAAGCGCCCCGCGCTGCGGCGTCGGTGGGCGCTACAAGGGAAAGGGAAAGGTTGAAAAGGTTGAAAGGTTGAAGCGGACTTCCTGTGAAAGCGCGCGTCCCTTCGCGCCCTTTCACTCGCACATACAGCGTCCGGAGCGCGGCGACGATTTCGAGTCTGGCAGCAGCACCACCAAGCCAAGAACAAGTGTACACTGACGCAGCTTTCAACCAACGCGCCAGTGAGGGAGCAGTCGCCTACCACGTAGTCGGTTCTTGTGCGACACATTCTACGTTCATAACTGCTGATGCCGACTACCCAACGGAACTTCAACTCCGGGCGATAGGCTGGGCAGTAGACCAGGTCTCAAGCAACACGCCTGCAAAACACATCGATATATACACAGACTCCCAATATGCGCTGCATGCTTGCAAGTCTCGCCACACAGCCTCATCAGAAGTTCTTGTGGTCAAGCAGGCCATCAGGCGTGCGGAGGTCCGCGGGGTCACTGCAACAGTTCATTTGATCCCTGGTCGCCAAGGCATCGAGGGAAATGAGAGAGCCCATGAGGCGGCGCGCGCCGTTCTTTCCAACCGCCTCATCTCCCGGGATCCTTTAGAGATCCTCAGCAGCAGCACAACTAGCACGACAAAAGGACCACCATATGACCCAGAGACAGCTCTGAGAATAGCAGCCAACCGACGCGAGGGAACTCCGTGCGAGTGTCCCGCCAGACCCAAACCCACTTCCCGTGGGTCTTCCCAGGTCGGGGCAGGTGGTACTGAATAGGCTCCGTTCCGCCTTCTTCCTCACGCCGGACGTGCTGGCCCGATGGCGGCAGTACCGGCCTCGCCGGGAGAGACGCCTTCCTTTCCCTTCTCCTGACTCCCTTCCGTCGCAGGAACCTGGCCCCTCGACAGCCTCTGAGGATGAAGAAGCACCCCAGGAGCCACACAGGTGTCCTGACTGCGGCGTGGCCACGCGACCATCCGCAGCCCATTTGTTTTGGGAGTGCCAGCACTACGCTAAACAGCGGGCGCTAAGTGCTAAGCAGCGCTACGCTAAGTTTCGTCCTACTCCTCGTAGGACAACACTTGCACCTCGGGGCGGTGCAAGTGTCGTCCTACGAGGAGTGGATTTGGCCGGCAACTGGATTGGCGGATTCCGACAGGGCCATTCTGGACTCGCTCTTGGGTTTCGCCAAGGACACGCAGCTTCTAGGACGGCTCTAATTTCTCCTCCCCTCTCCCCTGCCTAATCCACATAATCAGTCTTCGAGCCATCCTACAGTAAATACATTTTATCATCATCGCCGTTGACGTCATACGGAACCTCACGGCGACGGTGACGGTGACGCCGACGGCAGAAATCCGCTTTGGAGTGTCCATTTATATGCTATCGCAATAAAAGGACAACACACTACGCTTCTGCGTAGAATACAGACGGCTTAATAGTCTCACCAAACGCGACGTTTATCCTCTGCCACGGATCGATGACGCTCTGGACCGTCTACGCCGCGCCCAATTTTTCATCTCGTTGGATCTTAAGTCTGGGTACTGGCAGATTGAAGTAGATGAGCCTGCCCGCGAAAAAACAGCCTTTGGGACTCCTGATGGATTATATCAATTTAAAGTCCTCCGATTTGGACATTTGGCCTCCCATTTGGCCTGCCTCATTTCAGCGGACGATGGACACTGTTCTCTCTGGACGGAAATTGCAGACGTGCTTAGTCTACTTAGACGAAGTTGTGGCGTTTTCAAGAACGTTTGCTGAACATCTAGAACGACTCAGGAATGTACTCCTCGCAATCAGCAAAGCAAATCTGACTATCAAGCCTGAAAAATGTCCCTTTGGCTTTCAGGAGCTGAAGCTAGCTGCCGTCGCTGTGTTCCCGCGTCCAACAGACAAGAAGGCAGTTTAGCGATTCTTAGGTGTCTGCGCTTACTACCGTCGTTTTGTCGAAGGATTTTCAGGAATCGCCCAACCATTGACGAGACTAACACGCCAAGATGTACTCTTCGAGTGGAACGAAGAACACCGGGAACATTTTACAGAATTGCGGAAGCGACTGCAAACAGCCAGCATACTCGCGCATATCGATGAAGAGGCTGACACAGAAAATCACACTGACGCGAGCAGCGTGGGGTTCGGGGCTATACTCATTCAGTGACAAGACGGCGCCGAACGAGTACTAGCCTACGCGAGCCGCAGTCTCACTAAGGCGGAGGTGAACTATTCCAAGACGGAAAAGGAGTGTCTAGCTGTCGTTCGGCAAGTTCTGACCCTACCTTTACGGCCGACCTTTTCGCGTACTAAGAAACCACCACTCACTGTGTTTGCTTGCGAGTCTTAGGGACCCTTGAGGCCGCCTTGCGCGTTGCAGCCTTCGCCTTCAGGAGTACGACGTCACAGTGGTATATCGATCCGGACAAAAGCAAGGTGACGCTGACTGCCTCTCACGAGCACCTATATCTTGGAAGCCCAGTGACGTAGAGCAAGATTTCCCGTTTCTTGGTGTACTAGATACTCTCGAGATGGCTGACCTCCAACGTGCAGACAGCGCATTGCTTCCCCTTGTAGCGCCCAACGGTGCGGGCATGCTCAGAAACAAAAGGAACAAAAAAAAATACACCATCTTCCCGTAGGGGAACCCTGAGTAGTATGCGAAGCAACGATGGGGTCGTCTCAAGTTCCCATTAGTTTTCAGATCGGCCTGTCGCCGCTGCCGTTTCGTGGCAGCGGCTCAAGCCCTCTTCTCCGCGGCGCTTGTCCACGGCGCTGACACTGGCGTTGACGCTGGCGCTGTCCGTGGCACTCATCACGGCGTTGCGGGAGGAGAATGAGAGGACGAAGTGAATGATGAGTGGGCGAAGCACCTGGGCAAAACGCCGGAAGTGTTCTCTGGAAGCCGGAAGCTGGCTTCCGGAACCGGAAGCGGAGCCGGAAGTGGAAGCGGGACCGGAAGCGGAAGTGGAACCGGAAGCGGAAGTGGAACCGGAAGCGGAACCGGAAGTGTACGCCACACGGCGGAGGGAGGGAGGGAGTGACACAGCCCCGAGCATAAGATGCTTCGCATCTATAAAGATTACACCATGTTCCCGTAGGGGAACCCTCAGTAGTATGCGAAGCAGCCATGGGGTCTACTCAAGTTCCCATTATGCGAGCCCTCGTTGCATCAGTAGCAGCTTCTCGGCGGCGTTGACGTTTCCTTTCGGCTTCGCGAGACCGAAGTTCGGGATCGGCCTGTAGCCGCTGCCGTTTCGTGGCAGTGGCTCGAGCCCTCTTCTCAACACTGCATTAATTATGATGAGTAAATTATCTTAAGTGGGCGAAGCACTGAGGGATCATTCGGGAAAAACGCCGGAAGCGTTCTACGGAAGCTGGAAGCTGAAGCCAGTTTCCGGTTCTGGCTTCAGGAAGCCGGAGCTTGGCGTACACGCCCAGTAGGGGTGTGGACGCCGCACGGTGGAGGGGAGGGAGTGACGGGCTGTGCTTCTAAAAAAAGAAGCACAGCCCGTGCTCGAAGCGCAATCTCGGCACGCGCAGTGTCGTTGTGAAAACTTGTCACGCTGGTCGTCGCAGCCGCCGCTCGGCTCGCCGCCTTCGCCCTTCTGAGTAGGGACTCCTACGGCCTACGGGCTCCTGACTCCTTGTGGCTCCTACGGCCGCCGTCACGTCCTCCTACATTGGTGACCCGGGAGAACGAGCCTTGTACCGAGCGACACACTGCCATAGCCACCTGGCTGCAGCCACAGTTCGACCCACCACTGCCGCCGTTCTCGTCCAGCTACCACGGCGCATGGTTCGCCCAGTTCAAGGCGTCTCTGTAGCTGAACCACATAAGGATTCAGGAGTTGAAGTACGTGGTACTTCTCGACGTCCTGCCGCTTGCTCTCCAGCTCCGCCTCGGCGCTCCATCGCCTGGTCTGCGCCCGTACGACAAACTGCGGCAGTCCGTCCTCAACTTCTACGGCGCTACCTATCACCCTCTTCCAGAAGTACGCACGCGGTACGCGACGCATCTCCGTCAACGCCCTCACGGCCAGCATCAAGCGCGTCTGCTTCAGCGCCCATGTGCCATCATCATCATCAGGCCACCTCATCGCCTTTATTGCCAGCGAAAATGACACGTGGCAGTGGAGACATCACCGACCCAACGCCGGCTCCCGTGCCGCATGCCATCGGGCCTGTCTCCAACGCAATCGCTCCTCCGACAACGACACCCGACCAATAAAGAAAGAAATTCAACAAGAGGGGACACTCGGAAAAAACTGGGAACAGGAAACACGTCACCATACATCACGCTACAGTATTTATGCCGAATGTTAGCTGCCGCGAGCATCGAAAAAAAAAGAAAGTGAAATTAAGGTAACAGACATTGAGTTATTTTTTAAACTCTTTGCCGCGAAAACTAAAACGTTTTGCGTATAAATGAACTTAAACTTTGCGACTCACTTTTCTTGCCTTACCAAGAGAAAGGTCAATGACGCGACAGATGCATGCGTCATCCGCCAGACACTCCCCCGAAGTCATCGAGGACGGCAGGACGCGGGTTTGAGCGCTCGCACGCGGCGACCCGTCTGTCTCCTTTCTTTTTTAAATGTAACCTGGTTTATTGGGCTCTCGGCGTATTCTTGCGTTCCTTCTGCACTGGGACGAGACACCACTGCACTATTGGACTACGGAAAGGTGAGAAATCTTATTTCACAGTCTACGACGCAATTAGGTTTACGGCATGGAACCGAGACTTCAGACGCACATAGCCAAAAACAGCTCGGCCATCTTGGCGCAGTTAATTTGAGTTAATGAATCGTGCTGGGACATGTTTCCGACGCTTCCTAGGGGATTATTGTAACTTATTTCGGTTCTTAAGGCTGCACAGGGCGACGTGTCGCATTTAGCAAGAACTAACTCGGCCGTGGTGCGTAGCATAGTGCATCTTTCTAGGAGAAGTTTGTGCCGCTTTCTCTGACGCCAGACATTACGGAAAAGTAATTTCTTTACTTTCTGGGGTACTTTTGAGGCACGCTGGCCGCACAGCGCGCTGTGACGCAGTTAGCGATAAGCAGCTCGGCCGTGGTGATAAAGTTAGTTTGGCGTGTAATTAATCTTAGCGGGACAAGTTTGTGACGTTTTTTTTTTTTTTTTTGTCGCCCCGTAACAACATGTACCTTCTTTCGGTACTCACGCCTGTTTAAAACGCTATGAGCGATTGCCAAGAGTGATACCATATGGGAGTGTGTTTCTGGCGCCGGATGAGCGCGCAAAAGATAATGCCGAGGAACATATCAAAAACTTCTAATTCGAAAATTCCATCTTCTAAACGGCTGAAAACAGGCTTTGCACCCATGCATTTGTCTTGAGTGCAAATAGAAGGTATTCTGCGAACGTCTAGCATGGTCCAGCTTGGAGCCTCTGTTGCGTCCGTCTGTGCATGTAGCGTACCGTCGCGTTGCCCGTGGCCAAGTTTTGGAAACGCCAAATCGCCCGTGTATTTGTGCTGCCAAAGTGCAGAAAATAATGCCCGGAAATAGGGAACGCTTGGAAATCAGATGTTTGCATATTTTATGGTATTGTTTGGGATGAGTCGGGTATTTTCCACGCAATGTATGTAAAAGCGAATTGCTTTTGTTTGTAATGCCACCCATTCACCGTTTTCGCACGTTTCGCCTCTGCACGCAGTATTCCTATCTCTAAATACCAAAATGACATGCTTGTAACGTGCTGTTACGTGCTTGTAAATGTAACATGCTTGTTTTTACTTTTTTTTTTCAGCTGGTGCCGTCCGGTGGAGCTTCATATGGGAACTACTGCTTACCTCGGGTCACAACGTTGGATGAACGCACAAAGCGCGGAACGAGCTTTTATATAGAGCAAGCTAAATATTTCCACATTTCACAAAAGGTCTTGCGTCTACTTTGTGAAATTGCACGTGGCACAGATTCGATGGGACTTGACGAGATCGTTCGCAATCATCTTACTAAATAATAAACCGATTCCGCATGAAGACCGTGCGCGGTCGGGAAAAAAAAGAACGCAGCCGGCGTGCTAGCTATATCGTTCAAAGTACGGGCGCCCAAAACCGAAACCGGAAGTGATCTATCCCGTTCTTGCCCTTTGCAAGAACGGGTTTTCTGCCATATGTAATGGTACCGCTTCCACGAGATGTCGGGCTAAGTGCCTAGAGTCTATTTCTACGGGAATATTTTGAAAGATGGCTTCTATGATAAAAACGACGCTCTCCCATAGCAAACGCGCCTGTTTTCAGAGGCGGCCGCTAGAGGCGCTGTTCGGCGATGTCCCAGATTCCTGGTAATGACCCTGCCGGCTATCGCCACCACGGGCACGGGTCACGACCTTCTGCGACACCCGATATCGACCGGGCCATATCTCCAGCGGTCAGAGCAGTCTTCAGCGGAGTTGGCACAGGTCACTCCACCTACCCAGCCCATGTAGGTCTTCACCTGTGCTGCCTTCGCGCCTCGTCACTAAGCGCCTCACGGCCTCGTCCCGCTCCCTGCTTTTGCGATGTGGGAGTGCCGGCTGCGCTGCATCCCGCTTTAGACGTCCTCACCAATCCACTGGATACTCCTGTGGCCCCTGACGCCACTTTGCTCAGCCGGCCGGTGGGTTCCTCACGATGCGTCCCACCGCCGTCTGCGCCCGATAGTTGTCGCCTCTCGACATGGTGCGCCGCGTCCACCTGCAAGACACTCGTCGTGGCCCATCCAGGGCTTCAACTCTATCGCTCGTGCGCGCACCCTACACGCCATGTAATGGTGCGGTCCGTGATACGCCGCCGGCAATGCTCGCGCAGGTACCGTCGACGTGCCATTCGCCTCACAAGCATCCCCGTTCCATATTCCTCAAGAGGCATGGACCGATCACTATATCGTCAGTTGGACGCATCCCTCCCAACGGCGACCGTTAAGCGAATCCCTCTCCCGTTGCGGAGCTCCCAGTGCCGCCCGCCTGAGCTTTGCGGTGTTGACCCCATGCCCTTCACGTTGACAACTTGGACTGTCCACGGACACTTTGGAAACGTGGTTTCAGTGGATCGCCATTTCGACGTTCCGTCTGCGCGGGGGGCCCTGTAGCGTCCAACGGCTTGGGTATGCTGATAAACAAAAGGAAAAAAAAAAAAGAAGCGGAGCCCGTGCTCGAAGCGCAAGCTCGGCAGGCGCAATGTCGTTCTGAAAGCTTGCAACGTTTACGGTGGCTAGATGGGTAGGTGTGCCGAGCGAGCTTAGTTCACCACTTCTCCGCATCATGACGCAGAAGTGGGGCTACGGACTGTATAACGGTTCAGCCGCGCGCAGCGTAGGCTGCGATGTGTAGAATAGCAGCGTGTTTGATAGTATGGCTGCCTCTGCTCTAGCTTTGACGTACGCGTTATATAATGCCGTTTTGAGGATTGCAGACAAAGCCAGAATGGGGCATTTGTTATTGTCGTCTAGTCAGAAGACACGATATGCGAAGGCAATTTTCCAGCTTGGCGATTGGTCACATTTATTGGTATAAACGCGGCGTTCCAGGCCACTGTATTAAAGATGTAGATGGATTTTTTCCACGCATAAAACAACACTGCAATGGTTTTATACTGTATATGGAAACATGTTTACGCAATATTTAGTGAGTTCTAATGTTTCAATTTCGAGAAATCCAGCTGGTGTGTTTATTGCTGCCTCAGTAACGGTTTTTAAATTGTTACGAGACGAATTGTGTTGGTAAGTGCATATGGTTAACTGTTTCGTTGCAATAAAGTAAAGCAATACGTCTTGGGCTAGATTCATTAATATATTTAAAATACAAGAAAACCTCTCGTAACTTGAGTCAACAGATGCACCAACATAAATAGCCTAGCGCCAGTAAGGTCGCAACGTTGGTCCATCACATCATAACATTATTCACAGCACACGCCTCCCCTACAGGTGCTTCCTCTTCTACCTGTTACTTTAGCACACCATGTTCTTGCCCTTTGCAAGAAATCAAAGACGTGTAATTGAATAGAGAGAGAGAGAAAGGTAAAGGAAAGACAGGGAGGTTAACCAGAGGTTATCTCCGGTTGGCTACCCTGTACTGGGGGAGGGGTAAAGGGATGCGAAAGGAGAGAGAGAGAAAAATAAGTGAAAATAAAGAATAAACAAAAAGGAAGGAAACAAGAAAATCACACACGCACACAAAACAGAACTGTTTCTGTGGGCACTGTCATGAAGTCCGCGAAGGCGTTCTCGTGTTGCATTGTCTGAACGTTCCGTCCTAAGTAACACAATGCAGAGTCACAATTTGTCACTAAGTCCGGTGTCTTTCAAGTAACGCAGCAGTGCCTTCAGGGCGGCTCGCGCCGTTGTTTGTGTAGGCCAGTTTCCAAGGATGTTCTTTTCTGTTATTGGGCGTTTGTCCAGTTGATCTATTGTCGCTGAGAGAGCTGCTCTCTGCGGGTTGAAACGAGGGCACTCACAAAGAAGGTGTGCGATTGTTTCGTTGCACCCGCAGGATTCACAAAGTGGGCTATTGGCCATTCCGATACGAAAGGAGTACGCATTTGAAAATGCTACTCCAAGCCATAGACGGATTAGAAGTGTGCAGTCCCGTCGTGGAAGGTCGAATGGAATACGAAGCTGTAAATTAGGGTCCAGGGCATGAAGGCGTGCACTTGTGAAATCGGAGGAATTCCATTGCATCAATGTTAGTTCATGCGCAAGCGCGGAAAGTTGTTTCGCTGCGTCGGCTCTCGAAAGAGGAATGGAAACGCAGTTGACACCGTCATGAGCAGATCGGGCCGCTGCGTCCGCTCGATCATTGCCATGTATTCCACAGTGACTAGGCAACCACTGATATATTATATTGTGCCCTTCATCAATTATGCGATGGTGTACTTGTCTTATCTCTGCGACGAGCTGCTCATGTGATCCATGGCGCAGTACTGAGAGTAAACTCTGTAGGGCTGCCTTGGAGTCACAGAAGATTGACCATGGATGGGGTGGTTCCTCCAGAATGAAATGAAGAGCCGCACGGAGGGCTACCAGTTCAGCAGCTGTTGTTGATGAGACATGTGACGTCTTTAGCTGCATCTTGACGGATCTTGCTGGAATCACCACTGCGGCAGCTGAACTTGTAGGTGTGACTGAGCCATCGACATAAACATGTACGCGGGCACTGTGAACCTCATGTAAAAGTCCTAACGTGGCCTGTTTCAGGGCAGATGACGGCATGTGAGCTTTCTTTGTGATTCCTGGGATGGTGAGGCGTATGTCAGGTTTGTGCAGGCACCATAACGGTGAGGATGGTCTTGCTGCAGGCATGTAGTTCGATGGCAACGAGGTATGATTGGCTGCAATTATACGACTGAAAGTTGTGTGTGGCCTTTCTGTAAGTAAAGATGCAAGATGGTGGGAAGGTAGTCGGGCAACGTGCCGAATATGGGCCCTGAGGGCGTCGGTGGCTAAGTACGTTGTTATTGGGTGGTCTCGCGCAATGACAATCGTTGCCGCCGTAGACGCACACTTCGGAAGACCGAGACACGTCCTTAGGGCTTGAGCTTGTAGTCCCTGGAGTACACGCAGGTTTGTTTTGCAGGTGTTGCCTAGCACCGGGAGGCTGTATCTTGCGAAACCGAGGAATAAGGCACAATAAAGCTGCAGCATTGACCGCACCGATGTGCCCCATGATTTTCCACCGAGGAATTTAAGGAGGTGTGTTATGGTCGTTAACCTCTTCTTTAGGTATGAAACGTGCGGGCTCCATGAAAGGTCGCGGTCGATAATTACCCCTAAAAAGCGGTGTTTCCGTGCGTTTGCAATTGTTTGCCCATTGACACTTACAGAGTAAGGCCTCATTGTCTTCCGAGTGAATGTAACAAGGCAGCATTTCTCTGAAGACAGCTCCAAGTTCTGTTTTCGTAAGTACAGTGATGTTAACGTAGCTGCCTTTTGTAGCCTTGCTCGTACCTGCAGTCGTGTTATGAATAGAGCTTCCCTACATCGCTTGTGAGCTCTTTCTTGTGCTGCTCACATCCGATCCAATTCGGAGGATTCATATGCAGAAAGGATGCAAAGTCGGCGACTCTGTTCCTTCCCAACTCATTTAAACTGAAGCACACCATGAAGGCGTCTTCGAGCGATGCTACCAGTTGTTTTAGTGCTTCAGAAGGGCGCAGCAGCCCCTGACCTACTCAATCTGTTGAATTCAGTGATGTCCCTGAGCAATCGGAGTACTTGGTTCTTTGCAGGAACTTCCTTCCTACATAGCCTGCTATATAGAATATAAGCCTAGAGTTACTTTTCCCTGTAGCAGCGCAGCGTTGCTCGATTTCGCAGGCGCTGATGACCTCATGCTCGGCTTGCAAATTTCCAACGTCGAGGAGCTAATTGGCGTACGCTTTTCGGTGTACCGCTTGCTAATTAACGTCGCCGATACTGAGCAAGCCACTGAGCAGCCCGGGGCGAACGTTTACGCTGTATTTCTCACAAATTTAGAGCCCGACATGCAGTTTGGAGCGAAGCAGTAAGTCTCCTTGGTGGTCTTCTTTGGTGGAACAATGCCATCCACTGATCTCGTCGGTCATTTTTTTTTACCTGGAACATTCCACATCTCTTAGGAACTCTCAAACCTCACGAGGGACTCGGAGCTCGTCACCTTTGAAATTGACATGAACAGACGGCATACAACTGTTCCAATACGGGCTCTTTTGCTGCGCCAATTTTGGGTCATGACGCGGAGAAGCACTGAACTACGCTTCAGACGCGCCGGCCGGCATACCTACCCATATAGCCACTGTACCACGCTGGTCATCGCAGCCTCCGCTCGGCTCGCCGCCTTCGACCATCTGAGTATAGGGACGACGGCACGGATCCTACGGCCGCCGTCACGTCCTCCTACACCCTCATCAGATACACTCAGGGAGCCGACGTCGTTGTCCCACGACCGATGTCACGAGATCTGACTACTCACTGCCTCCGGAATGACGTTCTCTACAAAAAGACTTCGAAAGCAGCCAAGAAACCTTCATTCTTGTCGTCCCAGTTTCACTGCGCGAAGAAGTGCTGCAGGCGTGTCATGACGACCCATGTGCCGGACACTTAGGCTTTGCCAGGACTTTAGCGCGCATACGCCAGAAGTATTACTGGCCAAAACTATTCTCGTCCGCTCAGCGCTACGTGAGAAGGTGCCGGGATTGTCAATGGCGCAAGGTTCCACCTTTGAAATCTGCTGGTCTTCTGCCACCCCTGGAACCTCCTCCAGCACCGTTTCAACGGGTGAGAATGGATCTCCTCGGTCTGTTCGCTACGTCGTCCACAGGAAACAAATGGATAGTCGTCGCAACGGACTACCTAACGAGGTACGCAGAAACCAAAACTGTCCTCCATGGAACCGCTACAGAAATCGTACTATGTCATGGCACCCCTTCCATCTTAATAACCGATCGAGGAAATGCGTTTATAGCTGACCTAATGCAGGAGATCGTCACGCCGATCCACGCCAATCATCAAAAAACCACGGCCATCACCCACAAACTAATGGACTAACCGAGCGTTTCAACAGAACTATGGCCGATATGATCTCGGTGTACGTTCACGTAAAGCACAAGTCCTGAGACCAAATTCTACCATATGTGACATTCTCATACAATACGGCTGCGCAGGAAACCAGCAGATTCACACCATTTGAACTGTTTTATGGGCGCTGCGTCACAACACCGTTAGACGCCATGCTCCCGGTAGACAACGGAACAACAAGAAGTGACAACGCTGACATCGTCCAGAAAGCCGAAGAAGCTCGACAGCTCGCTCGCAACCGCATCCGCAACCAGCCGAGTGCTGACGCCCGCCGTTACAACAGTGGCCGAAGGAACATTCAGTAAAATCCCGGCGACTACGTTTGGGTGTGGACACCCATCCGTCATCAGGGGCTGTCGGAAAAATTACTGCGCAGATACGTTGACCCGTACAAGATCGTCAAAACCGCAGTCGGCTCGAGCTCATATTAGTATATGAGCCCGAGCCGACGGCGGGTACTAGCGGACATTGTCCACGTAGTACTGATGAAGCAGTACTACGCCCGCGAAGGAATGCTCTTTACCCTCTCAAACCGGCTACCGGCACGGTCGCTTTTCATGTGGGGAGTAATGACGCGAAGTAAGCTGCCCACTACAGTCACATGATCGCCAGAGAGAAGATGACGGAGGGCGTAGGTGTGGACGCGTTCTCTTGAGTGTCGGTCATCATTAAAAAAGGCTGTTCTCTTTCGGCGAGCTCGAAATAGTTATCTTCGTGACAGTATGCGTGTCCGTTCTCTCGAGATCACTGGAGGCTAGACAATTGTTCGTAGCACAAAGATACGTTCCAGTGCCACATTCGATGATTGGGGAAGTGGGCATTGCTCGATCTAAGCAAGGCTTGTTCGGCATGGCGATTGGCTCGCTGCATATTTGATTGGTTCTAGTGCGTCAATGTTTATTGTTATGGTTTGATTTGACATTGTATGACCCCGCACTTTCATATTACTTCGAGATTGGGTGTCTCCCAATGCTGACGTCAAATTTAAGTAACCACCGACGAAAGCATCGGGCGGTGACCCGCAGCGTTGTCTGAACAACCCAATCAAACACTCTCCTCGTTTATAGGAGATCACCTTTGTTGCTTTCAATATCAATAACATTGTCTACACTCAGCGGTTTCTCTTATCTAATTGGCTGACAAGAGGCGAGGAGCACGCTCTAAGTGAGTGAGTGAGTAAACTTTTATTGTTCGTAAGGGGTGACACCGGAGCTCCGGTACCGCTCGTAGGCGTCCAGGGAGCCCGATGTCACCCCAAGGGGCAGGGGTTAGTAGACTTGCCGCTTCAGCTGCCAGACGGACAATGTTGGCCTGTGCCGCCGGGTCTTCGCTATGAAGCGCGGTCTCCCATGCTTGTTTATCCGTGAATAAATTATATCCCGGGGAGTAGCTGCACTCCCATGAGCCCGATGTCACCCCAAGGGGCAGGGGTTAGTAGGCTTGCCGCTTCAGCTGCCAGACGGACAATGTTGGCCTGTGCCGCCGGGTCTTCGCTATGAAGCGCGGTCTCCCATGCTTGTTTATCCGTGAATAAATTATATCCCGGGGAGTAGCTGCACTCCCATAGGATATGCCTTAAAGTTCCTATCTTATCGCAGAATCTGCAGAATTGGTCCTCCGGATTTCCCGTTTGCGTGAGGTATCTCCATCTGGGAGACATGTGGTTCTTGGCTTGCAGGCGGCGCCAGGTGACCGCCTCTGCGGACGTGAGGGACCTATCCGGGAGTGGATATTTCCGGCGTCCTAATCTGTAATGCTCTGTGATCTCGTGGTAGGTCACGAGCACCTCGACCTTAAAGTTAGGTTGAGGCCGCCGTCCCCCCCGGATAATGAGCGCTCGGGCGAGGGCGTTGGCGGCTTCGTTTCCTGTTATGTTGCAGTGAGCGGGGGCCCAGGTTATGGTGATCCCTCTATCTATGTGACCTTTCGATATTATGCTGTACGCGTAGTCTGATATTTTGCCTCTGCAGAAATTTCTTACTGCCGATTTACTGTCGCTAACGATCACCCTCGCGTCCGTGCTAACGCACGCCAGAGCGATCGCTGCTTCCTCCGCTGCCGTGGCGTCTACTCCGCTTGTATATATCGCGCCCTGTTCTACTCCGGACCCGTCGACTACCACTGAGACGGAGCTTCCGTCTCCGCCAAGGGCGGCGTCTGTGAAGGCAACCATCTCGGGTGGCATTCTGCTTAGCTTTGTTGTCAAGTGTTTGGCTCTGTGCTGGCGTCTTTCCTGATCGTGTTGTGGGTGCATGTTCTTAGGTATCGGTGCGACCGTGAGCGCTTTCATAATTTTGGACTCAATGTGGAACGTCTGATATTTAGTTCCTCTGTTCGCTTGTAGTCCTACCCAGTTTAGTATCTGCTGTCCTGTCTCGCTTAGACTCAGGCGTTCGAGTTGTGCCGTTCTCGTCGCTTCCGCTAACTCCTGCCATGTGTTATGCACCCCCATTCCCTCTAGTGCCTCAGTTGAGGTCGAGATTGGTAGTCCCAGTGCACGTTTCGTGCATTTCCTTATTATTACGTCTAACTTGTTTCTTTCTGCTTTTTTGATGTTAAGAAATGGGGTTGAGTAGCAGATCCGACTCAAGATGAAGGCCTGGACCAGCCTTAACTTGTTCTTCTCCTTTAGCCCTCTGCCTCTGGCCGAGATTCTTCTAACGATGCTTACCACTTGGTTTGCGTGCACGTCTAGTTTAGCTATAGTCGTGTGGTTGTTTCCTGTTTTGCTTATGAGCATGCCCAGAATTCGGATCTCATCTACTTGCGGAATTTCTTTCCCGTCTAAGTCTATCGAGATTCTGGGAGGAGATGCGTTGTCTGTCCTCGTCCTGGGCCTGATTAGTAGTAGTTCTGACTTCGTCGGGGAGCAGCTCAGTCCTTTACTTTTGGCATGGAAGTCTATGATGTCGGCTGCCCGCTGGAGCCTTTCTTCGATAGACGCATCGCTGCCCTCATTGAGCCAAACGTTGACGTCGTCTGCGTAGACACTCGTCTTTAGTCCTTCGATCTTTCCTAACTTTCGCGGGAGGTCTTTCATAACTAAATTAAATAGGAAGGGGGATAGGATGGCTCCTTGCGGGGTGCCCCTGTTTCCTAATTTAATCTCTTCTGAGCTGAGGCTCTGCATGTGCAGGGTCGCTGTTCTATCTTTGAGAAAAGATTTTATGTAGTCGAAAGTCCTTTGCCCTACGTTAACATCTGACAGGCCGTCGAGGATGGCAGAGTGGCTGACATTATCAAACGCTTTGGTTAAGTCTATGCCCAGTATTGCTCTCGTATCTTTGGTCTTTCGTTTGTCTATAATATCATGTTGCAGTCTTAGCATGGTATCTTGAGCGCTAAGGTGCGGTCTGAAACCTACCATCTCGTGGGGCCAGATGCTGTTTTCTTCCGCGAATCGACTTAGTCGCTTCTGAATTACTTTCTCCATTAATTTGCCTAGACACGAGGTCAGTGAAATAGGCCTGAGATTTTCTATACCCGGGATTTTGCCCTTCTTATGGATTAAAATGATGTTGGCATGTTTCCAATCTTTAGGGACTTCCCCGGATTCCCACACTTTGTTCAGATAAGCTGTAAGGTGAACTATAGAGTCGTCGTCTAAGTTCCTTAGCATACCGTATGTGATCTTGTCTGGGCCAGGGGCTGTGTTCTTTTTGATGTCAAAGAGCGCGGCTCTGACCTCTGCTACTAGAATTGATTCGTCCAGCAGCGGATTCTCCGCTCCCTGATATTCTTTATCCGCTGCCGCGCATGCGGGGCCTATGTAGATTTCTTTAAGTCGGTCGATGAGCTGTTCATCGGTTCCGTCAAATTTGTATCTTGCCTTGATTTGCTCTATGTTGGCGTGGGTTTTGGTGTTGGTGGGGTCTATGAGGTGGCGCAGCATCTGCCACGTGTTGGGACGGCTCATATTCTTTTCTAGCTCGTCGCACTTTTGATCCCACCTTTTCTCTTCTAGTTTGAAGGCGTAACTCTCTATTTCTTTATTGTGCTCGGCTATTTTCTTCCTTAGGTTCCGGTTCCACTTCTGGCGCTTTAGCTTATTCTCGAGGGTTGTTTTTCGGTTCCACATATTTCTAAGCTTGTTGTCTAATCTGAATGGGAGGTCCTCGCCCTGTAACGTTTCGGTGGCCTGTTTCACGTGTGAGACGACGATTGAGGTCCACTCTGTTATGTCTCCGATTTCGCCTAAATCTGCTGTTGATCTGATATCCCTGAATTTATCCCAGTCCATTGCGGTGGCCTGTTTTGGCTTATGTACGGGCACCCCTAGTTTCCTATCGATTTGTATTTCAATTATAAAGTGATCGCTGCCGAGGTTTTCACCCGTGTTCTTCCACGATGTTTTTCCCGTCCTGTGCCCTAGTGTTAGGTCCGGTGTTGTGTCACAGCAGATGCTGTTACCCGTTCTGGTTGGCTCGTTCGGGTCCGTTAGTAGCGAGAGTCCTGTCTTCTGAATGGCTTCCCACAGCATTCTACCTTTCCTGTCAATTTTGGTGTAGCCCCATTCGTGATGCTTTGCATTAAAGTCCCCTAATACCAGTAGGGGGCACGATTTTGCTGCGCTCAGCGCTTTCTTAATTGCGGTCTCGAACTGTGCCTTTTTGTGGCGAGGGGGGCTGTATGCGTTCAGGACAAATATGCTTCCCCTATTCTTTTTGCCGGTAAGGATTTCTACGAGTACAGCCTCCACTTCGTCCGTGCTCACGTCGTGTTCAATTACCGCTATGTTATTCTTAACTAGGGTGGCTACTCTACAGTTCTCCCCTCTCCCGTTGTCGAATGTGCGGTACCCTGAAATTTTAATAGGGGGTTTTCCTGTTTCTTGTAACGCCACGGCAAGCGGAGGCTCTCCTTGATTTAGAATGTGCTGTTGCAGCAACGCCTTTTTCTTTTTGAAGCCCCTGCAGTTCCACTGCCAAATCATAGTTCCTGTCCTGGCCATGATGAGGAAGAGCGGGCGGCTTCCGAGCTCGAGGGAGGCTCCGGATTAGGATGAGTTCGTTCTTCGCCTCCTAGTGCGGTCAGAAGTGCGTTCATATGATCTGATATAGCCTGGAGTTTCTTATCTATGATAACGCTTAGTTTGATTAGCATGCTTTCCTCGTGTTCCTTGAGGCGTGCCTCTAGCTCGTCTTCGTTAATCTTTCTGTTCATTTTTTTTCTTCTCTCGAGTGGAGGCGTCTCATGCCCCTCTGCCTTTCTTTTTGCGGTGCCTACCGTATCTACTACCATGCTGCCCTCGTCCTGCGCCTGGGGGGCGGCTATTCTCTGGACTGGGGTAAGCGGCCTTGTTGGCTCCGCCTGCGTAGCTCGCACTGTTGGGTTCGTTAGCTGCCCAACTTGCTCTTTGAGTTGGTTTACTGTTTCCGTAAGGGTTTTGATTATTTCTCTTAGTTGGCTATTTTCCTCGTCTCTCTTTTCTATCTCTTTCTTAAATAAATTGGCCTGTGCCTCTAATTCTGGTGTCCTACCTTGGGAGACCGCGCTTGCGAAGCTGACAGGCATACCAGAGTGGGTCCGCTTGTCCCCTGGTTTCTGGAGGCCTCGCCAGTGGGTCTGGTTGTCCCTGGGTGGGGGCCTGGATGCACTTCTGTCCCTGGACTCGGATCGTTGCTTCTTGGCCGCAGGCGGTAGCGCGACCTTCGATGTCGGCCTGCTTCTGCCCGCGGTCGCCCCTCCCTTGTCTTGTTCGGCCCTGGCCTCGGCCCGGGCCGCGTCGCGTTGTTTAACCCAGTGGAGCTTCCTGTAGAGTTCCCTGCAAGTCGGGTCCCCTAACTGATGCTTCTTCCCACAGAGCAGACACTTCGGCTCGCAGGCGTGCTCCTCCGGCGGATTTCTTAGCCCGCAGCCTCTGCAGCGGGTGCTTCTTGGATCTGGGCAGACGTCTTGCCTGTGTCCAATCTTGCCGCATGCGTAGCACACGTCGTACTTTTTCTTATATAGGTGACATGGAATCCATTGACTGAAAAATTTTACGGTCTTCGGTACTTCCAGATCTTTGAAGTTAATGATGACCGATTCGGATGACCTTCCTAGTCTTCTTACTGTCGTATACGTTGGATTCCGTGGGTTGTCCAAGGCCTTGTGTATTTGTTCTTCTGTCAGCTCTAGGTTAATCCCGTAGATGACGCCTTTGCCCCCTTCGGGCATCGCCGGGTGGGCAGTCATTTCGATATCTTCTTCTCCTGCACGAATGTTCTTGATTTTGGCGAATGCCTCTGCCCTTTCCTTGTTCGGGGTTGATATTAGGATCGTTTGGTTGTTTTTGTTGAAGACAATGTCCTCTTCTGCCATGGGAGGTAGCCCTGCCGCCTCCAGGATGGCGTTTCCGGCGAAAACCCCTAGCTTCTTCTTTATGCTGTCGATTCCTCCTGCTGGTCGGAGGATAATCTTCTCTGTGCCCATTGGCAGGCGAACTTCAAGCTTGTCTACCGCCCTCTCTGCCATGGCCTTGTTTTTCTTCAGGTTTAGGTGTTTTCGTTCCCTTCGTCTTGCTAATACTTCTTCCACCTTCTCCTCCGGGACGTATCTGCCGCCTATGGAGCGGCACCAGCCCTCTTGGGTTTCTTCTTTATCGGCGAAAGCGCCGACGTCTATCTTTTCTCCTTCCTCCTCTTCTACGTGGGGAGGTCTTCTTTCTGCATGATTTCCATCCGAGGACGTTGGCTGTACGTCCCTTCCTGCAGTTGCCACAGTTGTTGCGACTCCGTTTCTTCGCTCTCCTGTCGGCGTCTCCGCCGACGCTGCAACCGCTATCCGTGGCTGCGTCTTGCTTGGGCTGGCGCAGCAGCTATGCGAGCTGCTACGCCGTTGCGTTCCCTCGACGCTAGGCTTAGCTGGTGGCGTTGCCGCCTCGAAAATTAAAACTCTTCCAGAGATCAGAGAAGTGGTCCTACGGTGCTGATGGTGGTAGTTCCGTGATCCCCTGGTGTTCGCGGTTCTTCTCGTTCTTGAATTTTCCCTGTAGGGCTCAAACTTCCGAAGATATGGACATTTACGTCGGAGCTCGATGCAAAGGCGACTTCTCTACATCGCGCCCCCTAGCGTCCCACCGAGCACGCTCTAGTGGTGACGGTTTCGATAGGGCCGAGCCAGCACATTGAAAATAGATAACCGCATGAATAAGGTGGTGCCGGCTTATGCGATTGGTCCACTACGCCTTAATTAGCCTGCGGTGGCTGGTCGAAAATCGCGGCGGCGTGCAACAGAAAGATAACAATGCCACTAAAACGGATCCTCAGCAACGAAGAGTTGGCAGAGCGATGTCGTATGCATGCCGAAAGGGCTCGATAATGTTTTACTGCCACTCAAAAAGGTTTATCATGCGCAAATAAATACATGCTCACCGGCATGTGCGAGTAGCGAGGGCCTGAGCGATCGGCGGGCAGCCATCTTCTATTCCTTTCGGAACGGGGCAGGCTGTGGCTATACAGAAAAATTTTCACTTTTTTTCGGCATATTAATGTATTTTTTTTCGCGCACACGTGACTTTGACGTGGTGAGTTTTCGCGGTTTTGTGATGTCGCGTGACAGACAGGTGAAATGGCCGTAGCCAGAAAACATTGGACCAATAGCGGAGGGCTAATGCTGAAAAGGCGTCGAATCAGCAATAGTTATTTTCCTTTTGCGCGGTTTAATCATGCATAATCAGTGTGTATACGTTATATCAGATTGGGAGCCATCGCTGTTTTCGTGACGCCGCGAGACAGACAGGCGAAGTTGGGAGTGGCCCGAAAATGCTTTGACCAATCGTGGAGGCTGATTGCAGAAATAGGAATCAAAACAGTTTGGAATCATTTTACGTTATAGCGCCCCAGTACTACTTCGCCTGATGTGGTAGGCCTCCGTAGTGTAGGAAGCCGTGCACCTCCACTGCTAGTTTGGTCCTGTTCACAAAGCAGTGCTGGTTCTCATCGAGCCAAGCATCCCACTGCGCTTTGATCTGCTATTCGATTGATGCTGGAATGTGGTTTAGTTCCGGGTTAGGCCGACACTCCCAAACCGTGTTGTATAGTAGGTCTCTCTGTGCGGAAGGATGACGCCGGTCTCGCCGCCATCCTGAAGTTCCCAAAAATTGTCACCCAAGGCACGCACCATGTATAGAGGACCGCCAATCGCTAACATGGACTGAGTGGACAAAATACCCTACGACTTGCAAAGGCACTCGTCATTAGCAGGGTTACCTACTGAGCCCTCTATGTCTGATTCAAGACCAGCGAGTGCGGCCGAAGACGTCGACAGAGAAGCTGCTCGAGCTCGGTCTCTATAGCTAGGAGAAGAAGCTTGAAGAATTCCACAAGGCCAGCTAGCTACAAAGGGTCCCAGCGCACCCACTGGTCAAGCAATGCTTCCATGAGTAGCACACATTACGACAGTAGACGTTACAGCCTAGAACACGCATTGTATACCGCTAATAGCCCGAGAAAAGATTACATTGCCGAGCATCCCTAGAATAGGCATTCGTAATTGAACACATGAAGTGACATGATAGACGTTATAGGGTCATTCCACGCGAAACGTCCCAGCCCAAAAACCGACCATCGTTGATTTTCTTGAAAAAAATTGGGCTAGATGGCTATTGTGTGAATAAGGTTTCATCAAAGTATTTTGGTCGCAAAAAATTTTTTGATCACGTGAGCGCTATTTGAAGTTTCCGCAAGGAAGCAATAGTTGGTTGGATGTAAATTTTATTCAAGTCTGAAATTAGGTGTAATATCAAAGTTTATTTTAGAGCATTCTAGAGACACCCTTCTTTCATATAATGTGATAAGTCAATTCATTTTAAAATTTATCGGGTTGATCTTGCTCAGTAAAAAAGCTAGAAATGTTGCATTTTCAGAATTTTTTTCGCATAAACTTCGCAAACTTTTCAACTACAATACTCATTCTTCCTTTTTGCTTGTTGCTATAGTCTGTGATAACAATAATTTGAAATTCTTAAGGTATATATTTTTTTAGAAAAACTCCTCCAAAGTTGGCAAAAAGTGGATTTTTTGCGAGATTCATGCCACATTTAAGCCTTAAGGCCCTCAAGATAAAAATATGCCAGATAGCTCAATATGCGCACCGGTCTCTTAGCTAGTTATTTAGAAACTTTTATTCGAGTAAATTTTGTTTGAAGCGAGAAAAAATTTTTGAAGTGAACAACCAATATCACCAGTAGGCATTGCGTACGTGCCGCCGCTCCCCTCGTCGTCTGCTCGTTGTCCGCTGCGCATCGCCGTCTGCCGCCCAGTAGACGGCGGCTAGTATATGGGGGGATAATTTTTAAGATTTATGGAATTTTAGGGGCGTAGCTCCTCTTAGCCTAACCTTGTCAGGTGTCCGTTGTCCGGCGTATCTCCCGGCAGTAAACGGCAGTATCTCCCGTATAATGCAATAGATGGCGCTGTCTCATAGAAGTACATAGGGCGCCTCGATGCCAGCGCCGCTTACAGGGTGGGGACAGCCTTTGAACCGCCCCGCGCCGCCGCTCTGGCTTTTCGGCGCCATGTTGGTTCTTTCGCGCCGGCTGTCGAGCTGAACGGACGCGCGCTCCGTTTGCTTTCGTTGTGGCGTTGTGGTGGGAGAGCTCGTGTTTTGTGTAGTCCCTTGTGATGTTTGTGCTTGTTACCGAAACATGACGGGCTGCTGTGTCCCTCTATGCACTGGATCGAGCGCAAAAGGGCAGCGGGTATTTCGTTTCCCCCGCGATGTTGAACGAAGGAAGAAATGGGGAGCGCAAGTAAAACGTGACAATTGGGCACCGACAGACACAACGAAGATATGCGAGGTAAGGATCATGCGGTTGTTAAGAATAATGTCCCTTTTTATTCTTTTTCATCTTCACATAGTAGCTGCATGTATATGTTGGCATGCCTTTTGTAGTGATAAGGCTGCAGTATGGTGTGATCGCCGTGTTTGACTTGTTGCGACGGCGTAGGTTTATTCTAGACGTGTGTGAATTGACTTTTTTTTTGTAGCTAGGAGTATTGGGGTACTTGTAAACTCGTTTCTTTTTTGAGTTCGGATAATGATCTCTGTAGGCATGACGGGTTTATTTGTACGTCGACTCGGGTGTGTGCGAAGAAAGTGCCTTACAATTTCGTTTGCCGGCTCGTCTTTCAATAACGCACTGCTCCTCGTTTTTTTTTTTCATTATTACAGCTCCACTTTGAGCAGGATCAATTTGAATTAAATCGTCAGGATGGACGACGGCTCCTCAAGTGGAATGCGTTGCCTACTCTGTTCGACTACAGGCGTATGTAAACGTGTATATGATGTTTTTTGTTCTTTTCTTTTTTGGCATTGTGCAAAGTCTTCTAAAGGGTGCAGTCATGTGTTGTGTGCGTTTTTCTTTACTTGCTTCTCCTACCAATTCTTCAATACAGTACATGGTTCTTGAGCGAATTTATCTAATTTTCCGCAGACTACACTCGCTTAAGCTTCGCTCATGTAATGTGCATATGTTGCGTGCATTGCTTATTATAGACTTTTTTACAAAACTTACACGCGGGTTTGCGCAATGGAAGCGTTTATTTGCTTATTATATATATATATATATATATATATATATATATATATATATATAAATGTACATATGAATATTATGTGTTGTCAGCCTTCTCGGGAGCAAACGTTGCCGAGGCAAGGTGGAATGCACTGCAAGGTATAATATTGCGCGCTTCAAGCTAGGAAACTTCATGTAGTCCTGATACGTACTTGTGCACGAAAATGCTTCTTCGTAGTATGCTAATGCGTAAGCCTGTTCAATCTTTTACTGCATAGCAGTATGAAAGGAAGTTGGTGTGTACATTGTAAACATAACATGATCATTGTGGGCGGACAGATACTTGGGGACACCACCATTTGTATACCTGATATTTACATTTCAGGGAAGTTTCCTTCTAATCCTAATACTTTCGTAGCAATTTTATAACTACTATTTTTTTATTTTTGCAGCCCGGCCCAGCCATAGAAAGCCTCCATGTCAGCGAACACTGCCCACGACCCTTGTCGTCGATGCTCCTCAGAGTTCACCTGCTGCAGAAGGGGATTGTGACAGTAGTGAGTCCGATAATACTGAGCAGAACAAGAATGTGAGGCAGTCCACTGATGTCTTTTCTCTGCAACCAAGTGAGCTGATCAAGAAGTTGCAGGACTTGCAAAAGAAGAATACTGCGCTCAACTTTCAGCTGTTACATTGCAAGAAGAAACTTAAGAAACAAACAAAATGTTCAAAGCGTCTACAAGAAAATGTATCTGCTTTAACTTCCAATCTGAAGTTTCTCAATGAGGACCAGAAGTCTGCCTTACATAAACGGAGCAGAAAGGGATGCGTGTGGAGTGCCGAGACTGTCAAAAAGGCTCTCCAGCTCAAGTTTGCCTGCGGCTCAACAGGCTATGATGTCTTGTTAGAGCAGGGCAACCCTTTGCCTTCTAGAAGAACACTTTGTAGGCGGCTTCAACATCTGTCATTTCAGCCAGGAGTCCTTAAAGAGATATTTGACATCATGGAAACAAAGGTTGCGGCAATGACAGACATTGAAAAGGACTGTGTCCTGTTTATGGACGAAATGGAAATCAGAAAGGGACTAGAACTTGACCGTGGCAGTGACGCATTCCTTGGAACAACGACGCTTCCAGAGAGTGACCAACCTGCTAACCATGCACTTGTTTTTATGGTTGGCGGAATGAACACCCGATGGAAGCAGGCGATTGCCTATCACTTCACCGGGGCATACGTTTCTGGAGACACACTGAAAGACTTCGTGTTCCACTTGATACGTCTCTGCACACAGATATCGCTGCGTGTGTTGTGTGTAACCTGTGATATGGGTTCGTCAAACCGTGCCATGTGGCGGGCTTTAAATCGCTCCAGCTCACGACAGTCAGTGACCACATGCAGTGTACCACACCCATGTCATGAAGAAAAAGAACTTCACTTCATGCCGGACCCTGCGCATGTTCTGAAAAACCTAAGAGGGCACCTTGTACGTAAGGATGCTATGTGCCTTAGTGATGACATTGTATCCAAATATGAATTACTAAGTGCTGCTGTTTCCATACAGCATGTTGAACGTATAATTGAGCTCCAGCGAGATTCCCAGCTACAGGTTGCCTCAAACCTTACTGATATCCACATATCAAATGGACACTTCACGAAAATGAAAGTTGGGATTGCCGTGCAGTTTTTCAGAGAAGTACCATCAGCCATTCGGTTCTGGATTGAAAACAAAGAACTTCCTCCTGAAGCAGAAACAACGGCATGGTTCTTCGAGCTAATTTTCCAATGGTACACGCTCATGACAGCGCGCCATCCTGTAGTTGCTTTGAGCCATCTCGATGAAGCAAAATACAAGCAAGCCATTTCAACTCTGACTCTTGCTTGCGATGTGATCAGGTGTCTCAAGATTGGCGTCAAGGGTGTATGGAAGCCATGCCAGACCGGGGTCTTGATGTCGACGGATGTAGTGATGAAACTGCATAGAGTTCTGATGGACGAGCGTGGGTACACGTTTGTGCTGACTGGAAGGCTCGTTCAAGACTGCCTTGAAAACTTGTTTTCTGTAGTACGAATGATGAGTCCTGTACCGAGTGCTTATGATCTGAAAAATGCACTAAGAATAGTGTCGGTAAGCCAATTCCTCAAGGTACCGAAGACCTCCGGATACGCAATCGATGACAGTACCTACCTCGTCGATTTTTTTCTCACCAGAAATCAAACAAGCACAAAGCATCACTCAGTCTGAAGAGTGTGATGACAGAAGGGACTTCAATCTCGACTTAGAGGAAGTTTCTTCTCTCGAGGAAGATGTGCTCGCCCACTTGGCAGGCTTTTTGTTAAAGCCGATTATCCGCACTGTGGAACACTGCTCTGTGTGCATGTGCATGCTAGTGGCTGAAGAACCTGGACAGGAACACCAGCTTACTCAAATAAAGGAATATGTCCGAGACGGAAAAAATTTAATTTATGCAAGCAGACAAATTCTGGACTTTGTTTTTAAATGTGAGAGTGCTTTCAAGTCTTTTGCTGAAGCTCAAGATCTGAGCCGTCTGAGAACACCGTTGAAAGCACTGAAGGAAATTATTGGAAAAAATGTCACCTTGCCAGAAAACCCATGTTGTCAGCACAAAGATGTGATCGGAAAACTGCTTGAGCGATTTGTGTGCACACGTCTCCGCATCTATCTGCGATGGCTTAACACTCCTGAAAAGCCAGCTGAGTGTTATGCAAGCAAGACGGTAGCAGGTACGAGCCTGCAGTAGGGTAACCACATTTTAGCCAGAGAACCTCTCTGAAAGCTTATAAAGTGAAATAATAATTAGTGCTTACTTTTTTAATAAATTGTGCTTGATTGTTGAAAACTGGTCTCAGTTCATTTTTTCTTCAGTAGGCACCTCAACTGCTGCAGGCCTACTCACGCGACGTCTCCTAATTTTTCACTTATTTTCATAAGTATGATGGGAAAACCATAAGAAACAAGATTACTATTAAAGGAGCTTTAAACTTAAAATTTCATGAAAGCGTGCAATTCTAGTAATATTGGTGGGACGTTTACGAGTGAAATGAGTAAATAAAAAAGGGCTTAACCTCGCCGACAAATCGTGGCACCTTCAAGTCGGGGTTTGCGTGAAAAGTGTCGGACAACCTCGTTTGAAACGAGCAATTTATGCAAAGAAACTGCCTATTAGATGTTAAAGCAGAAAATCTGCATTTAAATCGCGGCGGTATCACCCTTAGCACGCCCACACCCCCTTTTTTTTCTGCCCGATGGCTAATCTCCAGCCGCCACACGCCCAGCGCCTCCGTATTGGAAAGAACCAAGATGGCGCCGAAAAACGTGGGTGTCCCCACCCTGAAAGCGGCGCTGGCCATCGAGGCACCCTAGAAGTACATACAAACTGCAGTTCAGGGACAAGAAGTCACTAGATGGCGTTCCAGTTCCGGTTCCACTTCCGGTTCAACTTCCGGTACCACTTCCGGTTCTACTTCCGGTTCCACTTCCGGTTCCGGTTCCACTTTGCGCGCGTTCTGTGCGAACGCGGGCAAAACGCCGACGGCGTCGAGAACAGTTCTGGGCGTTGCTGGTGCTGCTGCATGTCCAAGTTTATACAGCTGATAAAACTACCTTGAGTCGACCCCATGACTGCTTCGCATTCTACTCAGGGTTCCCCTACGGGAACATGGTGTAATTTTCTCTCTCGTTCCCGACGCGCGCTCTCTTTATCTCTCGTCCCTAGCTGTGGTATACCCGAATGATCCCCCGGTGCTTCGCCCACACATCATCATTCACTTCGTGGATATTATGTGATTTTTAAAAAAATCGCTTGTAGCAGATATAATTCGAGTCGTTGAGCTGGATTGTTCAGAGGCGGACAACACTTGCGCGAGAAATCGAAACGCATATTGAACTAATTAAAGAACAACGGCTAATTAACTTCCTAATTAATTACTTTACGGCGCATATTGCAATTTACGAATTGTAGCCGCCGAGTGTGAAAGACGCATCCACTTGAAATTACCTTCCAGGATGATACCAATGTTGAGATAATTTTACCTAAAGTGTGGGACGAAATAGGTGGGCGGTTACTTGTGTGCTTAAATGCAGAGATGAGCATTTTGTTAAATAAATCACAGTTTCGCTCGAAAGGCGAAGCATCGATTGCCATAGTAAATTAGAGGAGAGCTATAGGACGTAAAGATAGTAGTTTTATCGGTCGTATATACTTGTAAGCATAGGCATACCAAGTAAATTAACAAGCATGCTATCACGCATGCACAAACAAACATGAGCACATCTCACTGGATGACTGCTAAAAACGCGCTGTCAAAACGCTGGGGTGAGGCAGCGCGGCGCAGCAGCAAGCGAATTGACCTTCGTGGTGGCACTCCCATCAACGCGAACTATGCTGCGAAAACAAAGTGCAGAGCGGACGCTGTCCCCGACGCAGATTGCTTTCAAGATACAAGCCGCCGGAGTAGGTCAATTCGCTCGCTGCTGCACCCGCGCTGCCTCACCCCAACGTTTTGATAGCGACTTTCCGTGGTCATAGAGTGAGATGTGTTCATGTTTGCTTGTGCACCATGCTTGTCAATTTACGTATTATGCCTATGTTTACATGTTTATACGGCCGATAAAACTACTATCCTTATGTCCTATCATCATAATCGTCATCATCAGCTATATTTATGTCCACTGCAGGACGATGAGTCTCCCTGCCATTTGCAGTCGCAAGTTGGAATCAGCTAGCGCAACACAGGGGTAATTGGAGATCGCAGGAAGACTCAATCGTCCTGCAGTGGACGTAAATATAGGCTGATGATGACGAATATGATGATAGGACATAAGGATAGTAGTTTTATCGGCCGTATAAACATGTAAACATAGGCATAATAAGTAAATTGACAAGCATGGTGCACAAGCAAACATCAACACATCTCACTCTATGACCGTGGAAAGTCGCTGTCAACACGTCCGGGTGAGACAGCGCGGCTGCAGTAGCGAGCGAATTGACATTCGTGCCGCCCAGAGTATAAGGCTCCAGCCCTCCCTACTCGCCCTGCGAGTAGGGAGGGGGGAACACGTAGAAAAAAGGGGAGGGGGGGAGCGTTCTACTCCGGCGGCTTGTATCGTGAAAACAATCGGCGTCAGGGACAGCGTCAGCTCTGCGCTGTGTTTTCGCAGCATAGTTCGCGTTGATGGGAGTGCCAGCACGAAGGTCAATTCGCTTGCTGCTGCGCCGCGCTGCCTCACCCCAGCGTTTTGACAGCGCGTTTTTAGCAGTCATCGAGTGAGATGTGCTCATGTTTGCTTGTGCATGCGTGATAGCATGCTTGTTGATTTACTTGGTATTCTTATGCTTACAAGTTTATACGACCGATAAAACTACTATCTTTACGTCCTCTAGCTCTCCACTAATTTACTATGGCAATCGATGCTTCACCTTTCGAGTGAAACTGTGATTTATTTAACCCTTTGAGGGTCGAATTGTTTTGCCAAATGCGACCCCCGAGGGTCGATTTTTTTATTGCTGATTTAAATTCTTCGAAAGAATCTATTTCGAAAAAATATGGTCGTAATTTTTTTAAAGTGACAGTAACCGCCCACCTATTTCGTCCCACACTTTAGGAAATAATATCTCAACATTGGTATCATCTTGGAAGTTAATTTCAAGTGGATGCGTCCTTCACACTCGGCGGCTACAATTCGTAAATTGCAATATGTGCCGTAAAGTAATTAATTAGGAAGTTAATTAGCAGTTGTTTGTTAATTAGTTCAATATGCGTTTCGATTTCTCGCGCAAGTGTTGTCCGCCTCTGAACAATCCAGCTCAACGACTCGAATTATATCTGCTACAGGCGATTTTCAAAAATTCGATAAATCTTAAAAATTATCCCCCGATATACTAGCCGCCGTCTACTGGGCGGCAGACGGCGATGCGCAGCGGACAACGAGCAGACGACGAGGGGAGCGGCGGCACGTACGCAATGCCTACTGGTGATATTGGTTGTTGACTTCAAAAATTTTTTTCTCGCTTCAAACAAAATTTACTCGAATAAAAGTTTCTAAATAACTAGCTAAGAGACCGGTGCGCATATTGAGCTATCGACATATTTTTATATCGAGGGCCTTAAGGCTTAAATGTGGCATGAATCTTGCAAAAAAATCCACTTTTTGCCAACTTTGGAGGAGTTTTTCTAAAGAAATATGTGCCTTAAGAATTTCAAATTATTTTTAGCACACACTATAGCAAAATGCGAAAAGGAAGAAAGAATATTGTAGTCGAAAAGTTTGCGAAGTTTATGCTAAAAAAATTCTGAAAATGCAACATTTCTTGTTTTTTACTGAGCCAAATAAACGCGATAAATTTTAAAATGAATTCACTTATCGCATTATATGAAAGAAGGATGCCTCTAGAATGCTCTAAAATAAACTTTGTTATTACACCTAATTTCAGATTTGAATAAAAAATTTACATCCAACCAACTATTGCTTCTTTGCGGGAACTTCAAATAGCGCTCACGTGATCAAAAATTTTTTTTTCGACCAAAATACTTGGGTGGAACCTTCTTCACACAATAGCCATCTAGCCCAATTTTTTCAAGAAAATTCACGATGGTGGGTTTTTGGGCTGGGACGTTTCACGTGGAATGACCCTATATAAAAAAATACGAGACCGTGGGAAAAAGATAGGACGAATCCATGAGGTACACGGACGATCCAAGGTGATGGTGCAGAAGAACACAGGTCGCTACCGTAGCTAGAAAAGGCGCTAGCGAGGTAACATTAATATCGGTGTCTACCACAAAAACAAACACTGCAGAAGAAATGGTGACCATAAAAATAAACACCGCCGAGAGAGAGAGAGAAGAAACTTTATTGTGAAGGGGGAGAGATGTAAGGGGAACAGAACGTTAAGTCTGGGCCCTCAGCTGCAGGACCCCACTTACTTCAACCACTCGTCTGACGTGACCCAGAAGTGCCAGTTGCACTTCCTTGTCAGAGCTGGCATGTTGTGCCTCCCACTGCTCCTTGCTATTTACGACTTTGCTACTCAGATAAGTCCCTAAATTGCCGGGATTTTCATCACACTCCCAAGATATGTGCTATAAAGTTGGCGAGCCGCCGCACCGCGGAAAAACCTCTCGATACAGGGTCGGATAAATTGTACTTATTTTGGAAGATTTGAGAAAACATCCGTTTGTATTTTACTGAGTTCTGTGCGTCCTTCCTATCTAAATATTTGTGCGCAACGCCACATTTTTGACGTATGGCTCATGCTGGTGAGCGAAAATGTCTTTAAAAGTTGATAAATGAGGTTCGTTGACCGGATGCTGATGATCCGCTCGGTTGATAAGTTCTCGAGCTAGAGCATTGGCCCTTTCGTTCCATTCGAGCGCGGCGTGTCCCGGGCACCAGACAAGTCGGCGTTAGTGGGTTAATTCATGTCCCAGTACTTTGATGACTGTTGTAGGTAGGCGGCAATTATATAAAGCCGGCAGCCTTCCTGGGAATCTCTGACGATAATTGACTGTTATACACGACAGAAGAAATGGTGATAGCGAGGCCATAACGTTCATAAGTAATTGTGAAACACACAAGGGGCACAAAGACATTGTCTGATAGGGATAATATCCTGGCCCAGATTCAACGAACTGACGAAGCAAGCGCACATCTTAGCCATATCGCAGAGAACATTAAGCTTGCTTTTCCATCATTCACTCAGTCGGGTTGTCAATTGAGCATAGTTAATTGATATTGCAGAGTTCCCGATATGATTGCCAAGTCACACTAAAAAAACACACATTCTGTGTATTATTCAACAATGTAAGATCGCTAAATCATCTCGTATACCATGACGTTTATTCGCCTTGGTAATGGCTGCAGCCTCCCGGCTGTTCAGTTGTACCACTCCAGTTGTACATAAACAAACACCACGAGAGAGTGAAGTTCTTCAACCATACTCGTCTCTCGCGTTTGTAGGCGCCTGATTTCGATAACGAGCGGCTCTCGTGCAACCGATTAACCATATCTGTTGGTCTGCTGGGTTAATTAGATGAACAATCTGACGCAGCATTAAAAAGCGATAGAAATTCGCACGAGGGGCTCTCCCCCTATTGCAAAAACCAGCGTGTTCCAGTGCCTTACAGTGTGAAACCAACGCGTTTTTTGACACTGGATCGCACTGGGGACGCTGGCGTACGCTCGGAGTCACTGGGAGTCACTGGGACACTGGTGAGATTGCTGGATAAGAGCTGCGTCACATTGGACGAGACGCTGGTTTCACTGCTATGACGCTGGGGCACACTGGTGTGAGCTGAACAAGCGCTGGTTGTCGCTGGAGTTAGCTGGGTCGTATTGGAAACAGCGCTGGTTTTGTTTGTGCTCTAGTGCTGAAGTATAAACCCGTTGATTATTGAATGCTTGATACTATTTTATGGACAAGTAGTAGTCGCCAATTAGGTAAGATACCCGGCTTCAAATCTGAAGGTCGTAAGTTCGAATCCTACTCCAGTCCACTACATTTTCAGGCATGGAGTGGTGCCTGACACCGGCAAGAAAAAATGTATATATTACCGAGAGCTAGTGGGGCTATACTAGTTCAGGTGCAACCAAACTAGGAAGGCCCACTGAGCTTCATCAAAGTCACTCCCTCACCAGAACAGGAATTGGCCTCCCTGGTGCAGTATTCGGCCACAGCCTCCCTCATGACTCCGACAATTGACCCATGGCCCTCAGTCCCTAGTGGCTGCGGAGCACCTGACCAAGGCGGAGGTCAGACCTGCTACGCGGCAGAGGTTGCTAAGAATATCTGGGTCTGGACAGGCCGCAAATGGAAACTGAACCTGGCAAAGTCCAACACGCGCACCCTTTCAGCCTGGCAAGAGAACAAGAATTCAGGATCGCCAGTCAGCCTGCAGAGTCTGTAACGGAGTACGTTTACCTAGGTCAATTACTCACAGGGGACCCTGATCACGAGAAAGAAATTTACAGAAGAATAAAAATGGGTTTGAGTGCATACGGTAGACATTACCAAATCCTGACTGGGAGCTTACCACTGTCGTTGAAAAGAAAAGTGTACAATCATTGCAGTCTACCGGTGCTAACATATGGGCCAGAAACTTGGAGGTTAACAAAGAAGCTTGAGAATAAGTTAAGGACCACACAAAGAGCGATGGAACGGAAAATCTGAGGACTAACGTTAAGAGACCGGAAGACAGCAGTGTGGATCAGAGAACAGGGATAGCAGATATTCTAGTTGACATTAAGCGGAAGAAATGGAGCTGGGCAGGCAATGTAATGCGTAGGATGGATAACCGGTGGCCCATTAGGGTTACAGAATGGATACCAAGAGAAGGGAAGCGCAGTCGAGGTCGGCAGAAAACCAGATGGGATGATGAAGTTAGGGAATTCGCAGGCGCAAGTTGAAATAGGCTAGCGCAAGACAGGGGTAATTGGAGATCGCAGGGAGAGGCCTTCGTGCTGCAGTGGACATAATATATAGGCTTCTGCTGCTGCTGCTGCTGCTGCTGCTGCTGCTGCTGCTGCTGCTGCTGCTACTGCTGCTGCTACTGCTGCTGCTGCTGCTGCTGCTGATGATGATGATGATGACTAGTCTCCTGTCCTAAGAAGTGCTATATTTTGGGGTCATAAATGCCTGTCTGGTCAGCGGTGTGGCAGCTTGGAATAAAGGTGCGTGAGCTGCCCTTGCATATGCGACGCTGCTTTTATGCGTTTCTCTGTTGACTGTGCGGATAGCTGAATTCGTGAACGAAATTACGCAAACGCAGATAACCCCTAGTTTTCTAGTAGTTTGTACGCAACCGATGACTGCGAGTTGTCGCGGTGTTGTGCAGTCGACACAATAGCCAGCAGCCATTCATACGTGTTCGAACGGCCTCAGAAAGCCGGCCGCAAATTGATATTAACGCACTGATAACAAAGTTGAGGCGATTCTTGCGCTTCCGCTTTCCCTGGTGTACTATAATTAATAGTTAAAAGGTCCTGAGGCTGAAATGCAAACATTTTCGCATTCATCAGGTACCCGCGCAGAGATCGTTCGCTTCCACCGAAGGTTAGGTCTACCGTACCCGCTGAATCCGTCTACACACTATCGGACCGTTTGGGCTGAGGAATCAACAAGTCTATGCAGGATAAATCACTCTGTATTTCAGCTTTCCCATCGGTGTTTTTAAACAGACCATTTTTTCGTGTGTACAGTGTCAGCACAACAAGCGATGAGCGCCGGTATGACGCGTTATAAACATACGTATATGTGCTGTCGCCGAAGGCTGCCAGCCGCACTCACCGACCTCTTCTCTGACGGAGATATATATGTGACTACACAGACGTATCGATTGAAATGCATTGTCGAACTAAGGAAATACTGCATTTCCCTTTCACGAAAAACAAGAAACGGCGGTCAAAATCGGCAGTGACAGCTCGTACAGCGTCCCGGGTCGGCGGTTCATTTGCGACTTTTTTCCAAGTTAGTTTACCAATCGCAAATAAAAATCAGTGTTGCAGCACTACCGGGCATACTATTGAATACGGACAACTTTTCTTTCTGATACAGGCGTAACATTTAGTTGCGGGGCGCTAACGCATCTGTCATGTCTGTGTGAGACATGTATGTGCAAAAGTTAAAGTGCTTCCGCATGTTGAGATGGCAAATTATACTCTGTGGCGTGGCGTGGCGTGGTGGTAAGGTTCGGGTGCTTGGGATATGTAGGTCAGAGGATCGAGTCGTAGTGTTTGTGTTTTTTCTTTACTTTTTTTATTTTTTATTGCATTAAACCGCTCACTATTGCTTTCTGTATTCGAAAAAATATATACGGTAGCCAGGAACCGCCTATTTCTGGCTCTAGAGCTGCAATTGCCACCAGTACCCCACGCCAATCGCCTCCCAGTATGGCGTGCCTTGCCAGTGTCCCAGCATCCAGCACGCGACACTGGACCCATAATCAGGCGTCGCACTCAGCACTGGATACTGGGCTTGGCAATAGGGCCGTGTGCCAGTTTTCTTTCCACGCAATTTAAAGAAAAAAATTGCTCATCTTATGGCTTCAATAGCGATGTTCATGTATTATTTTGGTTTTTAGTTTTTAGTTTATGTATTTTGTCCGTATTTCTGGCCATTATATATTATTTTGCTTCTTCGCTTACTATTTTGGTTGTGATCGTAGACCTTTGTTTTGTTTAAATCCGCACCTTTAAAACCACTCCATCCTCCATTGTTTTACGAGCGTATAGGCTGTGTGCGCAAAAATATAAATATTTCTCGCAGAGCAATAAACCAACTGTTACAGTTCAGCAATCGTGCTTGTATAACTTTATGCCTCAACAAGTGTGCAATCCTTAAAACAATTTTGGCCAAATGACTAGGCCACGCATACCGCATAAGTATGTCTAGACCACTATGGTTCACAGATTTGTCTAAATTCAGTCCTGTGAACGGGTTCATTTGGCACTCAAAATTGCAAACAATCACAGTCTTTGTCGCATGGAACGCTCCTCAATGAGGCTTATGAAAGTGAAACTTATAAAATAAACTGCAGTTCAAACAATTTGACGAGTATAACTTGGCATTGGAAGAGGCATTTTTTATGCTTGAATCTGAGGAGGTATAAGGCATTTGAAATGGTGCCTGTATTTGAAGATTGGTAGATGGTAAAATTAAGGAAATAAGGTCATAAGTGCAACTTCAACTGCTCTTCTTTATCGAGCAGGGCGAGCACGACCAGTCTGCACAAAATTTCAATGGCACCGCACACACGCAGCTCCATTTGTGCGCCAACATATGAAAAACCTTTGCAAGCTTTGAAGTTGCGCCACCAGTATGGCAAAAACGTAATATAAAAACTGTCAGCCTTTTCATTGGGATGGAGATTGAAGACCAGCGAAGTTGTACTATGGTGGGAATTATGTATTTCCAATTATGACTATTAAGATGTGATGGTATAATTGGTAATTTGAACTAATAAAGAATGAGAAATATACATGATCCGGTGGTTTTTATTTATTGATTGACCACAGGGACCATGGCCCTATAGTCGCTATGGCACACCGCCATAGGGTGTACGGCAAAGGTTGGAACGTTCTTCATAAAGACGTCACCAACGCCACGCGCGTTGGGTGTGAATGCGGGCAAAACGCCACCGCCGTCGACAACAGTTCTGCGCGTTGTTTGTGTGACCGCACACAAGTGCTGCCAAAACGCTGGCGCGAGCATGCGCGCCAGCAGCAGCAGGCGAAGGTCGATGCGGTCTATCGCTTCAACGGAAACTGAGCGGCGAAAGCACAGCGCACACAAAGGTAGGAGCGGTGTTGCAGATCTCTTTCAAGATACGGTGCACGCGACAGCCCGGCGCACTGAGAGAGTCGGACAGGCGGCAGAGGCCGGCAGATCTGCGCACATGCGCCGCAATGGGAGAGAGGGCACACACACGCACAGTCTAGGGTGCCTCGATGCCCTCTTCACCCAACGCTCCCCTTCTACTGGGAAGTCGCGTTTGCTCTCCGCCGTGCGTTCGCTCCCCGTGAAAGGGCGCGTCCCTCGCCCTCACACATACATCATATAGCCAATGAGAGTTTTTTTTATTGCGATAGCAATTATATGGACACTCAAAAGCAGATTTCTGCCGTCGCCGTCGCCGTCGCCGTGAGGTTCCGTATGACGTCAATGGAGATGAAATCGTGGCCGCGCGCCACCGAACGCAGTATGTGCGAGTGAAAGGGCGCGAGGGACGCGCTCTTTCACGGGGAGTGAACGCACGGCGGAGAACAAACGCGCGTTCTGCGCCGTGCTTCCTTAAGGGCTGCAGAAGTAGGCGTCTCTTTCCTCCTTTACAATCACCATATATGTAGAGCAAACGCGCCTTCTTCCGATGCGCGAGAGGCCGTGGGGGAGGGGGGGAAGGGGGAGGGAAGGGAGGCGACGTTTAGCTGCGGCACCAAGTGCCTATTTATATCAGAGGCTCCGGCAACAGTCACCAACGCCGCACGCATTTTGAGCGAACGCGGGCAAAACGCCGACGGCGTCGACAACAGTTCTGCGCGTTGCCGGTGCTGCTGCATGTCCAAGTTTATACAGCTGATAAAGCTAACATCATTACTCCGTATAGCTCTCTACAAATTTGCTATCGCAATTGATGCTTCACCTTTCAGGTGAAACTGCGACAACTTTTTTTTCGATTTCCGGACGCGACCATCGAAGAGTGAGCCCTTAACAGCTTCGCTGTAAAAATGCATTGCCTTGCGATAAGAATATGCGGTTGAAATTTCATCTCTATTATTTGTGACGTCGGCAAGTAGAGAAATTTTTGGAGCCACAATAATAAAATCAAGCCAATATAGGTGTTTGATGTTCGTTCTTAAATTTATTGACGAGGAAACCTGGAAAATAATAAGAATTTCTTTAAACATCAAGCTAATAATGCAATGATGCTCTGCAGCTTTCAAGTTTGGGCTCGACACCGCGGGAAAAGTGCAACGCTTACGGTGTATGCCCTTTCAGTTTACTGCTGCCTGGGCAGTGTGCTGCGCTATGCCGGGTTCCTCCTGGTTTCCTTTGGATGCCGTATCTTGTTCCAGACGAACGTCAACTTGTCCGACTCCCAATCTCTGCGCAATGGAATCCTTCACCGGCTGTCGACGGAGATATGCCTCCGGGTCTGTCAAGATTTCCTGTGCTAAGTGCACCGGAGAACCCGACTCGTCTTGGCTTGTATCAGATCTCCACTCTCATGATTGGCGGTCGACGACGCTCGGAATTCCAGCCTTGGATAGAAATGACCTTTTCAACTGGCAACATAGATATACCACCGCTACAGTGGGACTGCGCAGCACTGGATATAAACGTCATTCTGCAGCTTTAAAGTTTGGGCTCGACACCGCGGGGAAAGTGCAACGCTTACGGCCTATGCTCTTTCAGGATAGTTACTTGTATAACGCTCCGCACTGTTGCCTCCTTGCGGTGTCGTGCCCTCCAGAGCTTAGATATATATTGGAATGATTGTCATGCTGTTTGTCTGGTGCATGGGGTGCCATATGTGACCGTTTATTAATGCGAATAGTGAAACTGTATACTAGGTACCTGTTCAGCCTGCAGATCAAGGCACCTGTCGCGGGGTCTGCTCCAGTGCAGCGTCCCCACTGCTGCACTGCTGGCCTCCTACACTGTCGAGGCTTCATGTGGGGATTACGTGGCAGAAGGAAAACTGCCACGTGTCACGTAATACTGCCAGGAGGGTTATGTGGAGTCAAATCCTGGCTGTACGAATAGGCGTGAAGCCGACGCATTTGCCCATGCCCTTGAAGCAGCACTTGACCTCAAAGAAAGTTATGAGGCTTTACTTTCCAAACATGTAACCGCTGAAATCGAAATAAAACAACTCAAGCGTAAAGTAGAAATCCCAGAGAAAGTTAATGTGGGACGTCTTGTAGATGGGCCTAGTGGGAATTTCGATGCCCCTCGTGTTGTTTCCGATAGGTTGAAAGCGGCTGACAATAAAATTAAACGCCCGAGTACAAAATGTGACTTCGCTTGAAGAAGAGAACGCTTGTCTATCTGAGCCTGCACCTTCCGAGGCTGTGGATGTTTTACCTGATGTGACGACGCAGCTGTCGACAATTACAAATAGATGCCATGATGCTTAAAATAAGATACATTGGTCCAAAGTCTTCTTTCTTGATCTAGAAGACGACTTTAAAGAGGATTGGGCCACTTCATAAAAAATTTCGAAGTTCTGTTTTGATAGCCACGGCATTTCCATGACAAGCCCGTCATTAGAGCGTGTTCACTGGCTGGACAGGTTCGACAACAAAAAACAAAGGCCTATCATCGCCAAGCTTACTTCTTCCAAGGATAATGAACAGATTTTGTCAAATGCACGCAAGTTCCAGGAATCTTTTTTTTAAATACGCGAATATTTTTCTTTTACAAAGCGACAAGCGCGACTAATGCCTTCTAGAGCGGCGCCTAATAAACCATTCAGGCTATCCGTGGATAACCTTCGCATTAAAGCTAAGCGTATCTTTTTGAAATTTCAAGCAACATAGCTGTACAGTCTCCAACTTAGCTTATCGCTAACACGTGCACGCGTAACCAGCATGAGATAAAATTACCATCATTATCAGTATCTTGTACTATATGATATAGAAATCTATAGTATAGATTTCTATATGATAACAGTTTCATATTGCTGCGAAAAGGTTGTAGCCTCTAATATATTCAAAATTACCCGAATGCAGAACCATTATTCTCAGAAATATTTTCAACACAATAATAAGCAGAATTCAAAATTATTATCCTTATGAAAGGTGTCTTCGTTTCTGGAGCTAGCTAAACATTGCAATTTCTGCATTCTTCTTTTTTTTCTTTCAGGCGTATGGAATATTATCCAAAGCCTATAAAAAGGTAAAGTGGCGTACTATGCAATAGAACTAATTAAAAAAATGCGCTCTGACCTAGCAGCTACATTGTATTTTGCATTTTTTCAGAGTGCCAGATCGGCAGAAGAAGCGCCAGAAATAGAAAAGTAGCGTACTGTGCAATTTAAGTAATTAAAAAAATGAATGCGCGTGGACCTTGGGGCTATTGCTTCCGATACGCCTTCATTCAGAGGAAGTGTCTAAAGCTACAGCGGACGTGCGCGCGACCATCCATTTTGCCGCAATAAAAATACGGCTGAATACTGCATCCAAAGAGAACGCTGTATCGAAGCAGTATTTCTTGAAGCTTCGCACTCCCTTCATAACCCTGTGGTTAAAATATGCACAGACGTGCGTATAATTTGCGCACATGCGATGTCCTTCCCTTCATCAAATGTGGGAGCTAAGAACCTGCACGAACAAGAGGGTGCAGAGCGTGACGTAGCGCATTTCTACAGCAATCAGTGCTAGTGCGGTGGAGGGCTCGTTTTTCTAACGTGGAATGTGGTTACACGTGGCTACATGCTACATAGCCACGATGTGGCTGCATTACAGAGCAAAAGCTTAGAGTCGTATGCACGTTAAGTACACACGAATATACCTTAAAACGCTCAAAAGAACAAATATTGTGCGAGAAAGGCTCGAACACTTTTGCGCCAGTGGTTACAATTGCAACTGCAACAACCATCTGCAAGAGCTCCAGTGGTAGCTTTGAAGGTCTAAGTTAAGCTGCCCTTGGAATTTCCTAAAGTTATGCTCCCTGTAATAGATAAAAAACTTCAGCGGCGGCATAGACGTAACTTGGATACATGCCTCGCTGAAATAAAGGGTTCGATTACCTGTGGGAAACACTTTTTTATGCGAAAGCATAATACACTTCATTTCGAGCATATCTGGCGGCGGCGTGACCAAAACATGCTCTTAAATATAGCAGACGGCGCAAAAAGTAAAACCACGTCAAGAAATTTTGGGCTAGCCGTCAAATTTCTCAGTGTCTTACAAAAGTCGGCGTTATATCTTGCCTATGTGCAAAATTTCGCGCAACTCTTTTTATCGTGTGTGGGTCACCGTCTTCATTGTATTCTATCAAGTGCTCACGATCATTCAATGCGAAATGGTAGCGTTGCGCTGTGCGTAGCCGTTTCATGGCCGACCTAGCATTGTGGTAGGTCGGCCAAGACAAGCTGCGATATGAGTGGTATAGCACATCCAATAATCTTGTCAGATCATCTCCTGGCTTAACTACATCAACTGATACAATTTTAAGACATAATAATGCAAGATGTGTTGTCAGTAATTACTCCATACTTATTTCGCTAGTCTCGTCTTATTCCGTACATATAATAGGCGTTACTGAGACTTAGCTGCATGATGTTGTTAATGACTCTGAAATAACTCTGCCTTGTTTCAAGTTGGTTCGGCGAGACAGAGAATTTGGGAGAGGGGGCGGCGTTGCCCTGTTTCTTGAATCTAACGTCAACTTTTCAGTATTTCCTGCTCCACCTAATACGGAGTCCTTGTGGTGCTATTTCCAACTAGAAATTATGTCCTTGATTATCGGGGCCGTTTTTACACAACCTAAATCATTTTCTGACAGGTAATTCCGTCGAAATGTTAAGATTCAAGTCTGTACGTGCAGACTTTCGACAAGAGGCAGTGCAGCTTGCAAATAAGTATATCAAAGCCTTGAAATGAATCTCCAACTTCAAGACCCACCTAGACGTCACCCGGAAATGCAAATACAAAAAACGTCGTTTACGAAGTCTCCAGTTACGCCAACCGATCAACACAGCAGAAGGCCGGGACATCATCAACAAGGCTCAGCAAAAACTGGTGACAGCGCGGATACATTAGTGCCACACCGTGATTCAGTAGAAAGAAGCCGCCGCGTTCTTTGCCAGAAGAGAGGTCGAGTACTAGGCACCCAATCTCTATTCGTCAATTGATTCGTTTACAAAGGCGATTGCGTCCTTAGTGGAAATGAAACACCGTGAAATGCAGAAGAAAAAAAAAACTCTCTTGCTTAATCAACCAAACTGAGAAATCAGGAGTGTTTGACAGACACACAGTAATCAGTTTATCTTCGAGGAAGCTCACAACAGGAGAAACTTCAATCGTGGCAAAAGGCCGTACATTTAATGTTACCACAGATAACCCACCCCTGCCCAAGATTGTCGCCGCCCTCTAGAGCCGCATCCAGCAGCTGGACGCCAAAGTGCGGGAAGAGGTCATACTGAAAGCAATAGGCATAATAAGGTCCCATAACAACCGCCGAAGAGACAGAAACTTGTCTTCCTACGAAATAAAAGCACTGAGAATACTGAAAGAAGATACAAACACTGGAATCCTACCGGCGCCCAAGGGCAACTCAACCGTTGTGTTGAACATACACGACTACGAGGAAAAGGTGTACACCCTACTTAACATCCAAAACTCCGAAAACCAAAGAAGGGCAAACCACAAGGACCCTATCAGTAATGCAAAAGACGCTGGTAGAAATATTCCGAAACCAACCAAATTCTCGAAATGTATATCTAAAAATATTGTGCAGGGACGGGTCCGCACCAGCCTTGTACGTCTTGCCAAAACTCCATAAACCCGGTATCACCTTACGGGCAATCGTAGACTTTTCGGGCTCCCCACTGCGATCACTATATAGACATACTTCCGCCAGATTATATCACACAATACCGGAATAACACCATCTCACGTGCGCAACCCCGAGAGCTTTATCAAGCTCACATCAAATGTATGTCTGGAGGATGATGCATGCTCAGTCTCTTTTGTTGTGATCTCTTTGTGTACCAGACTACCCATTCAGTTAGCTATATCCGCAACTAGGGATGCCCTGGAACGTAAAGATACACTCAATGAGATAACTCCTGTGAGTGTAGACGAGATCTGCCGCCTTCTCGAGCTGTGCGAGTCAAATACCTACTTCACCTTCCGAGGCAGCTGCTGCAAGTAGGTGAAACCAAATCCGACGGAGGCCTCAATTTGCGTTGCCATGGCCAACTTAACTACAATAAATATTGAGGAGAGAGCTCTGAGTAGAGCACTGCACGGGCCGATTTTTTCAGCCCGGGCCCGGCCCGGGCCCGTTTTTACGTTGGGCTGCCCGCCCGAGCCCGATCAAAATTTTATGGCGAGACCCGGGCCTGGCCAGGGCCCGGAAATAATCTACGTTACCCGCACGGCCCGGCCCGCCACCCCTTTACCTTAGGCCCCAGCCCGGCCCGAGCCCGACTTGAAACCGGCCCGAACCAAGCCAGAGACCGAAAAATACATGTTTTTCAGAGTTGAGACGCCCGAGAATAACTCGCTGCACGTTACACGCCTGAGCTCGGCCCGGGCCCGTGAAGCACACGCCGTGCCCGTGCCCGTGAAAAAACTGCTCTACCCGGCCCGGCCTGGCCCGTGGTCCGGGCCGGGCCCGCGCTTTCGAGTAAGCCCGACCCCGTGCAGGGCTCTAGCTCTGAATACGTTTCCTCGAAGCCAAAAGTTTTCGTCAGGCACGTGGATGATTGCTTCTTCATCATGAAGACGTCGCAAGTCGAAAACCTGCAGTGCAACTAAAATTCCATAGACCCTGACATACAGTTCACGCTTGAGTGCGAACAAAACGGATCGCTACCATTCCTGGATGTACAAGTTACCGGAACCGCCCGGATGCTAAAATTTTCAGCTACCGAAAACCAACCCACACGAGCCGCTACCTTCACTTCGAATCCAACCATCCGGCAAACCACAAGGCGTCTGTTGTAATTTCTTCAATGAAAAGTGTCAAAACTCATTGCTATTTCGAATCAGATCAAAAGAAAGAAATGAGAATGGTTCTCAACGAACTTTGAAGGAATGGCTACACAAAGGACTTCATTCGAAAAACCACCCGACAACAAAAACAAAGAAAGAAATTACTAGACCACCAACTGTGGACTTCCCCCCTGCCACAGAAACGAGTGTCGATCCCATACATCAAAGGTATCAGCGAAGCTCTCAGTCGAAAAATTGAAAAAAAAAAAAGCCTCAAAGCCCGGCAAAAATGGACGAACACTTTGAATATCGTCCTCCCTAAAGCGAAAGACCGTCCACCAAAAGAAAAAAAGCTCAAGGCCTCGTCTTTAAAATCAGCTGTGCCGACTGTCCGGTGTCGTACATCGGGAAAACCTAAAGTCTCTAGATATTTTTTCGCGCCGTTGGACGCTACAGGACCCCCCCGCCCCCCGCCAAGACGGAAGTCGATAAAGGCGAGTAAGTGAAACCGCGTTTCAAGAAGGTCCGTGGTCAGTCCAAGCAGTCAACGTGACAGGCATCGAGTTACTGCCGCAGAGCTCTGGCGGGCGGTACTGGGTGTTACGTAGCCGGCGAGGGACCTGATGAACGGACGAGGGTGAGAGGAACGTGCCATTTTGACGAGGTGACGGTCGGCACATGTGTCCGGACGCTTCCGGCACGGCGAAGCCCGCAAGGCGAATGGTGCGTCGACTAGAGCACTGCACGGGCCGATTTTTCAGCCGAGGCGGGCTCCGGCCAGTTTTAGGGGCGAAGCTACAGTGTACCCCTTCTAGTACACTGTAGCGAAGCTCCTTATAGCGGCACCCGTTCGGCCCCGTCGTAGTAGGTAGCCACGTCTAGTTTTATGAATTGCTCAATAGATGGCGTTGTGTGTCCGTATATGTATGTATACCCATATATGCATATATATGTATACGTATAGTATAACCGGAAGCCGACTTCCGCTTCCGGTTCCCCTCCCGTTTCTACTTCCGGTCCCGCTTCCGGTTCCGGAAGCCAGCTTCCGGCTTCCGGAGAAAGCTTCCGGCATTTTATGAAAAAAAAAATTCCGAAAGTTGTGTCCGTAGCGCGGAATCGAACCAGGCACCCCTCACTTCCGAACGCGCGGCGCTAACCACTACGCCACGAAGCGCACATAGACACACGCACCACGATGGCAATAAATACCCAACATTAACGAAAGGCCGCGTTTCTAGCGCGTTTCTAACGCGTTTGTGCTAGCGCGTTACGGCCCGTGTAAGAAGCTGGTGTAAGACGCTGTGGCCTCTCCGCCTTACCTTCAACGCCTTTCGAACGCGCTGCCCAAGGCGGTGGCAAGTCAAGTTCAAGTCGAGGAGCGTTTATGAATACGGGGGGTATACTCTCTCAGCAGTCATGTGATGGCGTCGGCAAACGCGGTGCACGTTCCGGCATGTGTAAATGGCTGCGTAAGACGCTGTGGACGCTCCCCCTTACTAGAGAGTACTGCACGTTTCTAACGCGTTTGTGTTAGCGTCCCCTTAAGCGGGAGATCCGATGATTCCCTCCGGAGCTTCGCCCACTCATCATCATTCACCCCGTGGATATGCTGTGATTTTTTTACGTTGGCCTACCCACCGGAGCACAACCACAAGTATTATGGCAAGACCCGGGGCCGGGCGGGGCCAGGAAAAAATCTACGTTACCCGCCCGGCCCGGCCCGTCAGCACTTTACCTTAGGCCCAAGCCCGGCCCCAGCCCGGCTCGGAACCGAACCGAACCCGGCCCAAGAGCGAAAAAGATCTCCGAGCGTCATTAAAAAATAAAATAAAGAAGATAATGAAATGAATTTATTCCTAAGGCATCAATACATCTCATATGCAATTATGATCACCATTTGAGCGGTCTGAACGCAAATACCGGCGCGCGAATTGATAATACATTTTTTGGCATAGACGTTGACGCCCTGGCGGATGCCCTTTACAGGTACACCGATAGAGTCACAGGTGTTAGTTCCGTAGCAGTTAATTTCTCTACCAAGATTATATTCGACCGTTCCCAGGCACGGAAAAAGGCATCAGCCAACGGTAAACTGACTGCGAAGAGAAGCAACGCATAAAGCCGCGCCATGTACACCTAATAATTTTATATATAGTTTTCCAATATCCTTTATATACATCTGTGACGCGTCCTGTTGTTGCTTCATCACATGGTAATATATATTTTGGTGAAGATGTTGACAACCTGGGGGGTGCCCTTTCCAGGTGCGCCGACATAGTCACTAGTGTTGCCTCACGTAGTAGTCAATCTCTCTAATAAGATTACATTCGACTGTTCCCCGGCATGGAAAAAGGCATCGCTCAACAGTAAACTGACTGCGAAGAATAGCACGTAATAGGTCGCCCAATGTACACATATTAATGATAAATATAATCTTCCAATATCCTTTATATACATCTGTGACGCGTCCTGTTCGTGATTCACCACATGATAAAATAAATTTGGCAAAGATGTTGACGCCCTGGCGGGTGCCTTTTACAGGTGCACCGATATAGTCACTATTGTTACTTCACGTAGCAGTCAAATTCTCTGATAAGATTACATTCGACTGTTCCCAAGCAGGGAAAAAGGCATCACGCAACAGTAAACTGTCTGCGAAGAGAAGCAACGTAATTGGTCGCCCAATCTACCCACATTAATGATAAATATAATCATCCCATATCCTTTATATACATCTCTGACGCGTCCTGTTGTTGCTTCATCTCATGGTAATATATATTTTGGTGAAGATGTTGACAACCTGGGGGGTGCCCTTTCCAGGTGCACCGATATAGTCACTAGTGTTGCCTCACGTAGTAGTCAATTTCTCTAATAAGATTACATTCATTTCCCAGGCATGGAAAAAGGCATCACCCAACAGTAAACTGACTGCGACGAGAAGCAACGTAATAGGTCACCCAATCTACACACATTAATGATAAATATAATCTTCCAATATCCTTTATATACATCTGTGACGCGTCCTGTTGTTGCTTCATCACATGTAATATATTTTTGGTGAAGATGTTGACACCCTGGGGGGTGCCCTTTCCAGGTGCACCGATATAGTCACTAGTGTTGCCTCACGTAGTAGTCAATCTCTCTAATGAGATTACATTCGACTGTTCCCAGGCATGGAAAAAGGCATCCCCCAACAGTAAACTGACTGCGAAGAGAAGCAACGTAATAGGTCGCCCAATCTACACACTATAATGATAAATATATTCTTCCAATATCCTTTATATACATCTGTGACGCGTCCTGTTGTTGCTTCATCACATGGTAATATATATTTTGGTGAAGATGTTGACAACCTGGGGGTGCCCTTTCCAGGTGCGCCGACATAGTCACTAGTGTTGCCTCACGTAGTAGTCAATTTCTCTAATAAGATTACATTCGACTGTTCCCAGGCATGGAAAAAGGCATCACCCAACAGTAAACTGACTGCGAAGAGAAGCAACGTAATAGGTCGCCCAATCTACACACTATAATGATAAATATATTCTTCCAATATCCTTTATATACATCTGTGACGCGTCCTGTTGTTGCTTCATCACATGGTAATATATATTTTGGTGAAGATGTTGACAACCTGGGGGGTGCCCTTTCCAGGTGCGCCGACATAGTCAATAGTGTTGCCTCACGTAGTAGTCAATCTCTCTAATAAGATTACATTCGACTGTTCCCAGGCATGGAAAAAGGCATCGCCCAACACTAAACTGACTGCGAAGAATAGCAACGTAATATGTCGCCCAATGTACACACATTAATAATAAATATAATCTTCCAATATCCTTTATATACATCTGTGACGCGTCCTGTTCGTCATTCTCCACATGATAAAATAAATTTGGCGAAGATGTTGACACCCTGGGGGGTGCCCTTTCCAGGTGCACCAATATAGTTACTATTGTTACTTCACGTAGCAGTCAATTTCTCTAATAAGATTACATTCGACTGTTCCCAGGCATGGAAAAAGGCATCACGCAACAGTAAACTGACTGCGAAGAGAAGCAACGTAATTGGTCGCCCAATCTACACACATTAATGATAAATATAATCTTCCAATATCCTTTATATACATCTTTGACGCGTCCTGTTGTTGCTTCATCACATGGTAATATATTTTTTGGTGAAGATGTTGACACCCTGGGGGGTGCCCTTTCCAGGTGCACCGATATAGTCACTAGTGTTGCCTCACGTAGTAGTCAATTTCTCTAATAAGATTACATTCGACTGTTCCCAGGCATGGAAAAAGGCATCACCCAACAGTAAACTGACTGCGAAGAATAGCAACGTAATAGGTCGCCCAATGTACACACATTAATGATAAATATAATCTTCCAATATCCTTTATATACATCTGTGACGCGTCCTGTTCGTGATTCACCACATGATAAAATAAATTTGGCGAAGATGTTGACGCCCTGGCGGGTGCCTTTTACAGGTGCACCAATATAGTCACTATTGTTACTTCACGTAGCAGTCAATTTCTCTAATAAGATTACATTCGACTGTTCCCAGGCAGGGAAAAAGGCATCACGCAACAGTAAACTGACTGCGAAGAGAAGCAACGTAATTGGTCGCCCAATCTACACACATTAATGATAAATATAATCTTCCAATATCCTTTATATACATCTTTGACGCGTCCTGTTGTTGCTTCATCACATGGTAATATATTTTTTGGTGAAGATGTTGACAACCGGGGGGGTGCCCTTTCCAGGTGCACCGACATAGTCACTAGTGTTGCCTCACGTAGTAGTCAATTTCTCTAATAAGATTACATTCGACTGTTCCCAGGCATGGAAAAAGGCATCACCCAACAGTAAACTGACTGCGAAGAGAAGCAACGTAATAGGTCGCCCAATCTACACACATTAATGATAAATATCATCTTCCAACATCCTTTATATACATCTGTGACGCGTCCTGTTGTTGCTTCATCACATGGTAATATATTTTTTCGTGAAGATGTTGACACCCTGGGGGGTGCCCTTTCCAGGTGCACCGATATAGTCACTAGTGTTGCCTCACGTAGTAGTCAATCTCTCTAATAAGATTACATTCGACTGTTCCCCGGCATGGAAAAAGGCATCGCTCAACAGTAAACTGACTGCGAAGAATAGCACGTAATAGGTCGCCCAATGTACACATATTAATGATAAATATAATCTTCCAATATCCTTTATATACATCTGTGACGCGTCCTGTTCGTGATTCACCACATGATAAAATAAATTTGGCAAAGATGTTGACGCCCTGGCGGGTGCCTTTTACAGGTGCACCGATATAGTCACTATTGTTACTTCACGTAGCAGTCAAATTCTCTGATAAGATTACATTCGACTGTTCCCAAGCAGGGAAAAAGGCATCACGCAACAGTAAACTGTCTGCGAAGAGAAGCAACGTAATTGGTCGCCCAATCTACCCACATTAATGATAAATATAATCATCCCATATCCTTTATATACATCTCTGACGCGTCCTGTTGTTGCTTCATCTCATGGTAATATATATTTTGGTGAAGATGTTGACAACCTGGGGGGTGCCCTTTCCAGGTGCACCGATATAGTCACTAGTGTTGCCTCACGTAGTAGTCAATTTCTCTAATAAGATTACATTCATTTCCCAGGCATGGAAAAAGGCATCACCCAACAGTAAACTGACTGCGACGAGAAGCAACGTAATAGGTCACCCAATCTACACACATTAATGATAAATATAATCTTCCAATATCCTTTATATACATCTGTGACGCGTCCTGTTGTTGCTTCATCACATGTAATATATTTTTGGTGAAGATGTTGACACCCTGGGGGGTGCCCTTTCCAGGTGCACCGATATAGTCACTAGTGTTGCCTCACGTAGTAGTCAATCTCTCTAATGAGATTACATTCGACTGTTCCCAGGCATGGAAAAAGGCATCCCCCAACAGTAAACTGACTGCGAAGAGAAGCAACGTAATAGGTCGCCCAATCTACACACTATAATGATAAATATATTCTTCCAATATCCTTTATATACATCTGTGACGCGTCCTGTTGTTGCTTCATCACATGGTAATATATATTTTGGTGAAGATGTTGACAACCTGGGGGTGCCCTTTCCAGGTGCGCCGACATAGTCACTAGTGTTGCCTCACGTAGTAGTCAATTTCTCTAATAAGATTACATTCGACTGTTCCCAGGCATGGAAAAAGGCATCACCCAACAGTAAACTGACTGCGAAGAGAAGCAACGTAATAGGTCGCCCAATCTACACACTATAATGATAAATATATTCTTCCAATATCCTTTATATACATCTGTGACGCGTCCTGTTGTTGCTTCATCACATGGTAATATATATTTTGGTGAAGATGTTGACAACCTGGGGGGTGCCCTTTCCAGGTGCGCCGACATAGTCAATAGTGTTGCCTCACGTAGTAGTCAATCTCTCTAATAAGATTACATTCGACTGTTCCCAGGCATGGAAAAAGGCATCGCCCAACACTAAACTGACTGCGAAGAATAGCAACGTAATATGTCGCCCAATGTACACACATTAATAATAAATATAATCTTCCAATATCCTTTATATACATCTGTGACGCGTCCTGTTCGTCATTCTCCACATGATAAAATAAATTTGGCGAAGATGTTGACACCCTGGGGGGTGCCCTTTCCAGGTGCACCAATATAGTTACTATTGTTACTTCACGTAGCAGTCAATTTCTCTAATAAGATTACATTCGACTGTTCCCAGGCATGGAAAAAGGCATCACGCAACAGTAAACTGACTGCGAAGAGAAGCAACGTAATTGGTCGCCCAATCTACACACATTAATGATAAATATAATCTTCCAATATCCTTTATATACATCTTTGACGCGTCCTGTTGTTGCTTCATCACATGGTAATATATTTTTTGGTGAAGATGTTGACACCCTGGGGGGTGCCCTTTCCAGGTGCACCGATATAGTCACTAGTGTTGCCTCACGTAGTAGTCAATTTCTCTAATAAGATTACATTCGACTGTTCCCAGGCATGGAAAAAGGCATCACCCAACAGTAAACTGACTGCGAAGAGAAGCAACGTAATAGGTCGCCCAATCTACACACATTAATGATAAATATAATCTTCCAATATCCTTTATATACATCTGTGACGCGTCCTGTTGTTGCTTCATCACATGGTAATATATTTTTGGTGAAGATGTTGACACCCTGGGGGGTGCCCTTTCCAGGTGCACCGATATAGTCACTAGTGTTGCCTCACGTAGTAGTCAATTTCTCTAATAAGATTACATTCGACTGTTCCCAGGCATGGAAAAAGGCATCACCCAACAGTAAACTGACTGCGAAGAGAAGCAACGTAATAGGTCGCCCAATCTACACACATTAATGATAAATATAATCTTCCAATATCCTTTATATACATCTGTGACGCGTCCTGTTGTTGCTTCATCACATGGTAATATATATTTTGGTGAAGATGTTGACAACCTGGGGGGTGCCCTTTCCAGGTGCACCGACATAGTCACTAGTGTTGCCTCACGTAGTAGTCAATTTCTCTAATAAGATTACATTCGACTGTTCCCAGGCAGGGAAAAAGGCATCACCAACAGTAAACTGACTGCGAAGAGAAGCAACGTAATAGGTCGCCCAATCTACACACATTAATGATAAATATAATCTTCCAATATCCTTTATATACATCTGTGACGCGTCCTGTTGTTGCTTCATCACATGGTAATATATTTTTGGTGAAGATGTTGACAACCTGGGGGGTGCCCTTTCCAGGTGCACCGACATAGTCACTAGTGTTGCCTCACGTAGTAGTCAATTTCTCTAATAAGATTACATTCGACTGTTCCCAGGCATGGAAAAAGGCATCACCCAACAGTAAACTGACTGCGAAGAGAAGCAACGTAATAGGTCGCCCAATCTACACACATTAATGATAAATATAATCTTCCAATATCCTTTATATACATCTGTGACGCGTCCTGTTGTTGCTTCATCACATGGTAACATATATTTTGGTGAAGATGTTGACCACCTGGGGGGTGCCCTTTCCAGGTGCACCGATATAGTCACTAGTGTTGCCTCACGTAGTAGTCAATTTCTCTAATAAGATTACATTCGACTGTTCCCAGGCATGGAAAAAGGCATCACCCAACAGTAAACTGACTGCGAAGAATAGCAACGTAATAGGTCGCCCAATGTACACACATTAATGATAAATATAATCTTCCAATATCCTTTATATACATCTGTGACGCGTCCTGTTGTTGCTTCATCACATGGTAATATATTTTTGGTGAAGATGTTGACACCCTGGGGGGTGCCCTTTCCAGGTGCACCGATATAGTCACTAGTGTTGCCTCACGTAGTAGTCAATTCTCTAATAAGATTACATTCGACTGTTCCCAGGCATGGAAAAAGGCATCACCCAACAGTAAACTGACTGCGAAGAGAAGCAACGTAATAGGTCGCCCAATCTACACACATTAATGATAAATATATCTTCCAATATCCTTTATATACATCTGTGACGCGTCCTGTTGTTGCTTCATCACATGGTAATATATTTTTGGTGAAGATGTTGACACCCTGGGGGGTGCCCTTTCCAGGTGCACCGATATAGTCACTAGTGTTGCCTCACGTAGTAGTCAATTTCTCTAATAAGATTACATTCGACTGTTCCCAGGCATGGAAAAAGGCATCACCCAACAGTAAACTGACTGCGAAGAGAAGCAACGTAATAGGTCGCCCAATCTACACACATTAATGATAAATATAATCTTCCAATATCCTTTATATACATCTGTGACGCGTCCTGTTGTTGCTTCATCACATGGTAATATATTTTGGTGAAGATGTTGACACCCTGGGGGGTGCCCTTTCCAGGTGCACCGATATAGTCACTAGTGTTGCCTCACGTAGTAGTCAATTTCTCTAATAAGATTACATTCGACTGTTCCCAGGCATGGAAAAAGGCATCACCCAACAGTAAACTGACTGCGAAGAGAAGCAACGTAATAGGTCGCCCAATCTACACACATTAATGATAAATATAATCTTCCAATATCCTTTATATACATCTGTGACGCGTCCTGTTGTTGCTTCATCACATGGTAATATATTTTTGGTGAAGATGTTGACACCCTGGGGGGTGCCCTTTCCAGGTGCACCGACATAGTCAATAGTGTTGCCTCACGTAGTAGTCAATTTCTCTAATAAGATTACATTCGACTGTTCCCAGGCATGGAAAAAGGCATCACCCAACAGTAAACTGACTGCGAAGAGAAGCAACGTAATAGGTCGCCCAATCTACACACATTAATGATAAATATAATCTTCCAATATCCTTTATATACATCTGTGACGCGTCCTGTTCGTGATTCACCACATGGTAATATATATTTTGGTGAAGATGTTGACACCTGGGGGGTGCCCTTTCCAGGTGCAGCCGACATAGTCACTAGTGTTGCCTCACGTAGTAGTCAATTCTCTAATAAGATTACATTCGACTGTTCCCAGGCATGGAAAAAGGCATCACCCAACAGTAAACTGACTGCGAAGAGAAGCAACGTAATAGGTCGCCCAATCTACACACATTAATGATAAATATAATCTTCCAATATCCTTTATATACATCTGTGACGCGTCCTGTTCGTGCTTCATCACATGATAAATATATTTTGGTGAAGATGTTGACACCCTGGGGGGTGCCCTTTCCAGGTGCACCGATATAGTCACTAGTGTTGACTCACGTAGTAGTCAATTTCTCTAATAAGATTACATTCGACTGTTCCCAGGCATGGAAAAAGGCATCACGCAACAGTAAACTGACTGCGAAGAGAAGCAACGTAATTGGTCGCCCAATCTACACACATTAATGATAAATATAATCTTCCAATATCCTTTATATACATCTGTGACGCGTCCTGTTGTTGCTTCATCACATGGTAATATATTTTTTGGTGAAGATGTTGACACCCTGGGGGGTGCCCTTTCCAGGTGCACCGATATAGTCACTAGTGTTGCCTCACGTAGTAGTCAATTTCTCTAATAAGATTACATTCGACTGTTCCCAGGCATGGAAAAAGGCATCACCCAACAGTAAACTGACTGCGAAGAATAGCAACGTAATAGGTCGCCCAATGTACACACATTAATGATAAATATAATCTTCCAATATCCTTTATATACATCTGTGACGCGTCCTGTTCGTGATTCACCACATGATAAAATAAATTTGGCGAAGATGTTGACGCCCTGGCGGGTGCCTTTTACAGGTGCACCGATATAGTCACTAGTGTTGCCTCACGTAGTAGTCAATCTCTCTAATAAGATTACATTCGACTGTTCCCAGGCATGGAAAAAGGCATCACCGCAACAGTAAACTGACTGCGAAGAGAAGCAACGTAATAGGTCGCCCAATCTACACACATTAATGATAAATATAATCTTCCAATATCCTTTATATACATCTGTGACGCGTCCTGTTGTTGCTTCATCACATGGTAATATATTTTTGGTGAAGATGTTGACACCCTGGGGGGTGCCCTTTCCAGGTGCACCGATATAGTCACTAGTGTTGCCTCACGTAGTAGTCAATTTCTCTAATAAGATTACATTCGACTGTTCCCAGGCATGGAAAAAGGCATCACCCAACAGTAAACTGACTGCGAAGAGAAGCAACGTAATAGGTCGCCCAATCTACACACATTAATGATAAATATAATCTTCCAATATCCTTTATATACATCTGTGACGCGTCCTGTTGTTGCTTCATCACATGGTAATATATTTTTTGGTGAAGATGTTGACACCCTGGGGGGTGCCCTTTCCAGGTGCACCGATATAGTCACTAGTGTTGCCTCACGTAGTAGTCAATTTCTCTAATAAGATTACATTCGACTGTTCCCAGGCATGGAAAAAGGCATCACCCAACAGTAAACTGACTGCGAAGAATAGCAACGTAATAGGTCGCCCAATGTACACACATTAATGATAAATATAATCTTCCAATATCCTTTTATACATCTGTGATGCGTCCTGTTCGTGATTCACCACATGATAAAATAAATTTGGCGAAGATGTTGACGCCCTGGGGGGTGCCCTTTCCAGGTGCACCGATATAGTCACTAGTGTTGCCTCACGTAGTAGTCAATTTCTCTAATAAGATTACATTCGACTGTTCCCAGGCATGGAAAAAGGCATCACCCAACAGTAAACTGACTGCGAAGAGAAGCAACGTAATAGGTCGCCCAATCTACACACATTAATGATAAATATAATCTTCCAATATCCTTTATATACATCTGTGACGCGTCCTGTTGTTGCTTCATCACATGGTAATATATTTTTGGTGAAGATGTTGACACCCTGGGGGGTGCCCTTTCCAGGTGCACCGATATAGTCACTAGTGTTGCCTCACGTAGTAGTCAATATCTCTAATAATATTACATTCGACTGTTCCCAGGCATGGAAAAAGGCATCACCCAACAGTAAACTGACGGCGAAGAGAAGCAACGTAATAGGTCGCCCAATGCTACACACATTAATGATAAATATAATCTTCCAATATCCTTTATATACATCTGTGACGCGTCCTGTTCGTGATTCATCACATGATAATATATTTTGGTGAAGATGTTGACACCCTGGGGGGTGCCCTTTACAGGTGCACCGATATAGTCACTAGTGTTACTCACGTAGCAGTCAATTTCTCTAATAAGATTACATTCGACTGTTCCCAGGCATGGAAAAAGGCATCACCCAACAGTAAACTGACTGCGAAGAGAAGCAACGTAATAGGTCGCCCAATCTACACACATTAATGATAAATATAATCTTCCAATATCCTTTATATACATCTGTGACGCGTCCTGTTGTTGCTTCATCACATGGTAATATATTTTTGGTGAAGATGTTGACAACCTGGGGGGTGCCCTTTCCAGGTGCACCGACATAGTCACTAGTGTTGCCTCACGTAGTAGTCAATTTCTCTAATAAGATTACATTCGACTGTTCCCAGGCATGGAAAAAGGCATCACCCAACAGTAAACTGACTGCGAAGAGAAGCAACGTAATAGGTCGCCCAATCTACACACATTAATGATAAATATAATCTTCCAATATCCTTTATATACATCTGTGACGCGTCCTGTTGTTGCTTCATCACATGGTAATATATTTTTGGTGAAGATGTTGACACCCTGGGGGGTGCCCTTTCCAGGTGCACCGATATAGTCACTAGTGTTGCCTCACGTAGTAGTCAATTTCTCTAATAAGATTACATTCGACTGTTCCCAGGCATGGAAAAAGGCATCACCCAACAGTAAACTGACTGCGAAGAGAAGCAACGTAATAGGTCGCCCAATCTACACACATTAATGATAAATATAATCTTCCAATATCCTTTATATACATCTGTGACGCGTCCTGTTGTTGCTTCATCACATGGTAATATATTTTGGTGAAGATGTTGACACCCTGGGGGTGCCCTTTCCAGGTGCACCGATATAGTCACTAGTGTTGCCTCACGTAGTAGTCAATTTCTCTAATAAGATTACATTCGACTGTTCCCAGGCATGGAAAAAGGCATCACCCAACAGTAAACTGACTGCGAAGAGAAGCAACGTAATAGGTCGCCCAATCTACACACATTAATGATAAATATAATCTTCCAATATCCTTTATATACATCTGTGACGCGTCCTGTTGTTGCTTCATCACATGGTAATATATTTTGGTGAAGATGTTGACAACCTGGGGGGTGCCCTTTCCAGGTGCACCGATATAGTCACTAGTGTTGCCTCACGTAGTAGTCAATTTCTCTAATAAGATTACATTCGACTGTTCCCAGGCATGGAAAAAGGCATCACCCAACAGTAAACTGACTGCGAAGAGAAGCAACGTAATAGGTCGCCCAATCTACACACATTAATGATAAATATAATCTTCCAATATCCTTTATATACATCTGTGACGAGTCCTGTTGTTGCTTCATCACATGGTAATATATTTTTGGGCGAAAAAGTTCACGCCCTGGCGGGTGGCCTTTACAGGTGCACCGATATAGTCACTAGTGTTGCCTCACGTAGTAGTCAATTCTCTAATAAGATTACATTCGACCGTTCCCAGGCATGGAAAAACGCATCACCCAACAGTAAAGTGACTGCGAAGAGAAGCAACGCAATAGGTCGCCCAATGTACACACTATAATGGTAAATACAATCTTCCAATATCCTTTATATACATCTGTGACGCGTCCTGTTGTTGCTTCATCACATGGTAATATAATTTTTGGTGAAGATGTTGACGCCCTGGCGGGTGGCCTTTCCAGGTGCACCGATATAGTCACTAGTGTTGACTCACGTAGTAGTCAATTTCTCTAATAAGATTACATTCGACCTGTTCCCAGGCATGGAAAAAGGCATCACCCAACAGTAAACTGACTGCGAAGAGAAGCAACGTAATAGGTCGCCCAATCTACACACATTAATGATAAATATAATCTTCCAATATCCTTTATATACATCTGTGACGCGTCCTGTTCGTTGCTTCATCACATGGTAATATATTTTGGTGAAGATGTTGACACCCTGGCGGGTGCCCTTTCCAGGTGCACCGATATAGTCACTAGTGTTGACTTCACGTAGTAGTCAATTTCTCTAATAAGATTACATTCGACTGTTCCCAGGCATGGAAAAAGGCATCACCCAACAGTAAACTGACTGCGAAGAGAAGCAACGTAATAGGTCGCCCAATCTACACACATTAATGATAAATATAATCTTCCAATATCCTTTATATACATCTGTGACGCGTCCTGTTGTTGCTTCATCACATGGTAATATATTTTTGGTGAAGATGTTGACACCCTGGGGGGTGCCCTTTCCAGGTGCACCGATATAGTCACTAGTGTTGCCTCACGTAGTAGTCAATTTCTCTAATAAGATTACATTCGACTGTTCCCAGGCATGGAAAAAGGCATCACCCAACAGTAAACTGACTGCGAAGAGAAGCAACGTAATAGGTCGCCCAATCTACACACATTAATGATAAATATAATCTTCCAATATCCTTTATATACATCTGTGACGCGTCCTGTTGTTGCTTCATCACATGGTAATATATTTTTGGTGAAGATGTTGACACCCTGGGGGGTGCCCTTTCCAGGTGCACCGATATAGTCACTAGTGTTGCCTCACGTAGTAGTCAATTTCTCTAATAAGATTACATTCGACTGTTCCCAGGCATGGAAAAAGGCATCACCCAACAGTAAACTGACTGCGAAGAGAAGCAACGTAATAGGTCGCCCAATCTACACACATTAATGATAAATATAATCTTCCAATATCCTTTATATACATCTGTGACGCGTCCTGTTGTTGCTTCATCACATGGTAATATATTTTTGGACGAAGATGTTGACACCCTGGCGGGTGCCCTTTACAGGTGCACCGATATAGTCACTAGTGTTGACTTCACGTAGCAGTCAATTTCTCTAATAAGATTACATTCGACTGTTCCCAGGCATGGAAAAAGGCATCACCCAACAGTAAACTGACTGCGAAGAGAAGCAACGTAATAGGTCGCCCAATCTACACACATTAATGATAAATATAATCTTCCAATATCCTTTATATACATCTGTGACGCGTCCTGTTGTTGCTTCATCACATGGTAATATATTTTTGGTGAAGATGTTGACAACCTGGGGGGTGCCCTTTCCAGGTGCACCGACATAGTCACTAGTGTTGCCTCACGTAGTAGTCAATTTCTCTAATAAGATTACATTCGACTGTTCCCAGGCATGGAAAAAGGCATCACCCAACAGTAAACTGACTGCGAAGAGAAGCAACGTAATAGGTCGCCCAATCTACACACATTAATGATAAATATAATCTTCCAATATCCTTTATATACATCTGTGACGCGTCCTGTTGTTGCTTCATCACATGGTAATATATTTTTGGTGAAGATGTTGACACCCTGGGGGGTGCCCTTTCCAGGTGCACCGATATAGTCACTAGTGTTGCCTCACGTAGTAGTCAATTCTCTAATAAGATTACATTCGACTGTTCCCAGGCATGGAAAAAGGCATCACCCAACAGTAAACTGACTGCGAAGAGAAGCAACGTAATAGGTCGCCCAATCTACACACATTAATGATAAATATAATCTTCCAATATCCTTTATATACATCTGTGACGCGTCCTGTTGTTGCTTCATCACATGATAAAATAAATTTGGCAAAGATGTTGACGCCCTGGCGGGTGCCCTTTCCAGGTGCACCGATATAGTCACTAGTGTTGCCTCACGTAGTAGTCAATTTCTCTAATAAGATTACATTCGACTGTTCCCAGGCATGGAAAAAGGCATCACCCAACAGTAAACTGACTGCGAAGAGAAGCAACGTAATAGGTCGCCCAATCTACACACATTAATGATAAATATAATCTTCCAATATCCTTTATATACATCTGTGACGCGTCCTGTTGTTGCTTCATCACATGTAATATATTTTTGGTGAAGATGTTGACACCCTGGGGGGTGCCCTTTCCAGGTGCACCGATATAGTCACTAGTGTTGCCTCACGTAGTAGTCAATTTCTCTAATAAGATTACATTCGACTGTTCCCAGGCATGGAAAAAGGCATCACCCAACAGTAAACTGACTGCGAAGAGAAGCAACGTAATAGGTCGCCCAATCTACACACATTAATGATAAATATAATCTTCCAATATCCTTTATATACATCTGTGACGCGTCCTGTTGTTGCTTCATCACATGGTAATATATTTTGGTGAAGATGTTGACACCCTGGGGGGTGCCCTTTCCAGGTGCACCGATATAGTCACTAGTGTTGCCTCACGTAGTAGTCAATTTCTCTAATAAGATTACATTCGACTGTTCCCAGGCATGGAAAAAGGCATCACCCAACAGTAAACTGACTGCGAAGAGAAGCAACGTAATAGGTCGCCCAATCTACACACATTAATGATAAATATAATCTTCCAATATCCTTTATATACATCTGTGACGCGTCCTGTTGTTGCTTCATCACATGGTAATATATTTTTGGTGAAGATGTTGACACCCTGGGGGGTGCCCTTTCCAGGTGCACCGATATAGTCACTAGTGTTGCCTCACGTAGTAGTCAATTTCTCTAATAAGATTACATTCGACTGTTCCCAGGCATGGAAAAAGGCATCACCCAACAGTAAACTGACTGCGAAGAGAAGCAACGTAATAGGTCGCCCAATCTACACACATTAATGATAAATATAATCTTCCAATATCCTTTATATACATCTGTGACGCGTCCTGTTGTTGCTTCATCACATGGTAATATATTTTTGGTGAAGATGTTGACACCCTGGGGGGTGCCCTTTCCAGGTGCACCGATATAGTCACTAGTGTTGCCTTCACGTAGCAGTCAATTTCTCTAATAAGATTACATTCGACTGTTCCCAGGCATGGAAAAAGGCATCACCCAACAGTAAACTGACTGCGAAGAGAAGCAACGTAATAGGTCGCCCAATCTACACACATTAATGATAAATATAATCTTCCAATATCCTTTATATACATCTGTGACGCGTCCTGTTGTTGCTTCATCACATGGTAATATATTTTGGTGAAGATGTTGACACCTGGGGGGTGCCCTTTCCAGGTGCACCGATATAGTCACTAGTGTTACTCACGTAGCAGTCAATTTCTCTAATAAGATTACATTCGACTGTTCCCAGGCATGGAAAAAGGCATCACCCAACAGTAAACTGACTGCGAAGAGAAGCAACGTAATAGGTCGCCCAATCTACACACATTAATGATAAATATAATCTTCCAATATCCTTTATATACATCTGTGACGCGTCCTGTTGTTGCTTCATCACATGGTAATATATTTTTGGTGAAGATGTTGACACCCTGGGGGGTGCCCTTTCCAGGTGCACCGATATAGTCACTAGTGTTGCCTCACGTAGTAGTCAATTCTCTAATAAGATTACATTCGACTGTTCCCAGGCATGGAAAAAGGCATCACCCAACAGTAAACTGACTGCGAAGAGAAGCAACGTAATAGGTCGCCCAATCTACACACATTAATGATAAATATAATCTTCCAATATCCTTTATATACATCTGTGACGCGTCCTGTTGTTGCTTCATCACATGGTAATATATTTTTGGTGAAGATGTTGACACCCTGGGGGGTGCCCTTTCCAGGTGCACCGATATAGTCACTAGTGTTGCCTCACGTAGTAGTCAATTTCTCTAATAAGATTACATTCGACTGTTCCCAGGCATGGAAAAAGGCATCACCCAACAGTAAACTGACTGCGAAGAGAAGCAACGTAATAGGTCGCCCAATCTACACACATTAATGATAAATATAATCTTCCAATATCCTTTATATACATCTGTGACGCGTCCTGTTGTTGCTTCATCACATGGTAATATATTTTGGTGAAGATGTTGACACCCTGGGGGGTGCCCTTTCCAGGTGCACCGATATAGTCACTAGTGTTGCCTCACGTAGTAGTCAATTCTCTAATAAGATTACATTCGACTGTTCCCAGGCATGGAAAAAGGCATCACCCAACAGTAAACTGACTGCGAAGAGAAGCAACGTAATAGGTCGCCCAATCTACACACATTAATGATAAATATAATCTTCCAATATCCTTTATATACATCTGTGACGCGTCCTGTTGTTGCTTCATCACATGGTAAATATATTTTGGTGAAGATGTTGACACCCTGGGGGGTGCCCTTTCCAGGTGCACCGATATAGTCACTAGTGTTGCCTCACGTAGTAGTCAATTTCTCTAATAAGATTACATTCGACCGTTCCCAGGCATGGAAAAACGCATCACCCAACAGTAAAGTGACTGCGAAGAGAAGCAACGCAATAGGTCGCCCAATGTACACACATTAATGATAAATACAATCTTCCAATATCCTTTATATACATCTGTGACGCGTCCTGTTGTTGCTTCATCACATGATAATATATTTTTGGGCGAAGAAGTTCACGCCCTTGCGGGTGCCCTTTACAGGTGCACCGATATAGTCACTAGTGTTACTTCAGATAGCAGTGAATCTCTCTAATAAGATTACATTCGACCGTTCCCAGGCATGGAAAAAGGCATCACACAACAGTAAACTGACTGCGAAGAGAAGCAACAGGTCGCCCAATGTACACACATTAATGATAAATACAATCTTCCAATATCCTTTATATACATCTGTGACGCGTCCTGTTGTTGCTTCATTACATGATAATATATTTTTGGGCGAAGAGTTGACGCCCTGGCGGGTGGCCTTTACAGGTGCACCGCTATAGTCACTAGTGTTACTTCAGATAGCAGTGAATCTCTCTAATAAGATTACATTCGACCGTTCCCAGGCATGGAAAAAGGCATCACCCAACAGTAAACTGACTGCGAAGAGAAGCAACGCAATAGGTCGCCCAATGTACACACATTAATGATAAATACTATCTTCCAATATCCTTTATATACATCTGTGACGCGTCCTGTTGTTGCTTCATCACATGGTAATATATTTTTGGTGAAGATGTTGACACCTGGGGGGTGCCCTTTCCAGGTGCACCGATATAGTCACTAGTGTTGCCTCACGTAGTAGTCAATTTCTCTAATAAGATTACATTCGACTGTTCCCAGGCATGGAAAAAGGCATCACCCAACAGTAAACTGACTGCGAAGAGAAGCAACGTAATAGGTCGCCCAATCTACACACATTAATGATAAATATATTCTTCCAATATCCTTTATATACATCTGTGACGCGTCCTGTTGTTGCTTCATCACATGGTAATATATTTTTGGTGAAGATGTTGACACCCTGGGGGTGCCCTTTCCAGGTGCACCGATATAGTCACTAGTGTTGCCTCACGTAGTAGTCAATTCTCTAATAAGATTACATTCGACTGTTCCCAGGCATGGAAAAAGGCATCACCCAACAGTAAACTGACTGCGAAGAGAAGCAACGTAATAGGTCGCCCAATCTACACACATTAATGATAAATATATCTTCCAATATCCTTTATATACATCTGTGACGCGTCCTGTTGTTGCTTCATCACATGGTAATATATTTTTGGTGAAGATGTTGACACCCTGGGGGGTGCCCTTTCCAGGTGCACCGATATAGTCACTAGTGTTGCCTCACGTAGTAGTCAATTCTCTAATAAGATTACATTCGACTGTTCCCAGGCATGGAAAAAGGCATCACCCAACAGTAAACTGACTGCGAAGAGAAGCAACGTAATAGGTCGCCCAATCTACACACATTAATGATAAATATAATCTTCCAATATCCTTTATATACATCTGTGACGCGTCCTGTTGTTGCTTCATCACATGGTAATATATTTTTGGTGAAGATGTTGACACCCTGGGGGGTGCCCTTTCCAGGTGCACCGATATAGTCACTAGTGTTGCCTCACGTAGTAGTCAATTCTCTAATAAGATTACATTCGACTGTTCCCAGGCATGGAAAAAGGCATCACCCAACAGTAAACTGACTGCGAAGAGAAGCAACGTAATAGGTCGCCCAATCTACACACATTAATGATAAATATAATCTTCCAATATCCTTTATATACATCTGTGACGCGTCCTGTTGTTGCTTCATCACATGGTAATATATTTTTGGCGAAGATGTTGACACCCTGGGGGGTGCCCTTTCCAGGTGCACCGATATAGTCACTAGTGTTGCCTCACGTAGTAGTCAATTCTCTAATAAGATTACATTCGACTGTTCCCAGGCATGGAAAAAGGCATCACCCAACAGTAAACTGACTGCGAAGAGAAGCAACGTAATAGGTCGCCCAATCTACACACATTAATGATAAATATAATCTTCCAATATCCTTTATATACATCTGTGACGCGTCCTGTTGTTGCTTCATCACATGGTAATATATTTTTGGTGAAGATGTTGACACCCTGGCGGGTGCCCTTTCCAGGTGCACCGATATAGTCACTAGTGTTGCCTCACGTAGTAGTCAATTTCTCTAATAAGATTACATTCGACTGTTCCCAGGCATGGAAAAAGGCATCACCCAACAGTAAACTGACTGCGAAGAGAAGCAACGTAATAGGTCGCCCAATCTACACACATTAATGATAAATATATCTTCCAATATCCTTTATATACATCTGTGACGCGTCCTGTTGTTGCTTCATCACATGGTAATATATTTTTGGTGAAGATGTTGACACCCTGGGGGGTGCCCTTTCCAGGTGCACCGATATAGTCACTAGTGTTGCCTCACGTAGTAGTCAATTCTCTAATAAGATTACATTCGACTGTTCCCAGGCATGGAAAAAGGCATCACCCAACAGTAAACTGACTGCGAAGAGAAGCAACGTAATAGGTCGCCCAATCTACACACATTAATGATAAATATAATCTTCCAATATCCTTTATATACATCTGTGACGCGTCCTGTTGTTGCTTCATCACATGGTAATATATTTTGGTGAAGATGTTGACACCCTGGGGGTGCCCTTTCCAGGTGCACCGATATAGTCACTAGTGTTGCCTCACGTAGTAGTCAATTCTCTAATAAGATTACATTCGACTGTTCCCAGGCATGGAAAAAGGCATCACCCAACAGTAAACTGACTGCGAAGAGAAGCAACGTAATAGGTCGCCCAATCTACACACATTAATGATAAATATAATCTTCCAATATCCTTTATATACATCTGTGACGCGTCCTGTTGTTGCTTCATCACATGGTAAATATATTTTGGTGAAGATGTTGACACCCTGGCGGGTGCCCTTTCCAGGTGCACCGATATAGTCACTAGTGTTGCCTCACGTAGTAGTCAATTCTCTAATAAGATTACATTCGACTGTTCCCAGGCATGGAAAAAGGCATCACCCAACAGTAAACTGACTGCGAAGAGAAGCAACGTAATAGGTCGCCCAATCTACACACATTAATGATAAATATAATCTTCCAATATCCTTTATATACATCTGTGACGCGTCCTGTTGTTGCTTCATCACATGGTAATATATTTTGGTGAAGATGTTGACACCCTGGGGGGTGCCCTTTCCAGGTGCACCGATATAGTCACTAGTGTTGCCTCACGTAGTAGTCAATTCTCTAATAAGATTACATTCGACTGTTCCCAGGCATGGAAAAAGGCATCACCCAACAGTAAACTGACTGCGAAGAGAAGCAACGTAATAGGTCGCCCAATCTACACACATTAATGATAAATATAATCTTCCAATATCCTTTATATACATCTGTGACGCGTCCTGTTGTTGCTTCATCACATGGTAATATATTTTTGGTGAAGATGTTGACACCCTGGGGGGTGCCCTTTCCAGGTGCACCGATATAGTCACTAGTGTTGCCTCACGTAGTAGTCAATTCTCTCTAATAAGATTACATTCGACTGTTCCCAGGCATGGAAAAAGGCATCACCCAACAGTAAACTGACTGCGAAGAGAAGCAACGTAATAGGTCGCCCAATCTACACACATTAATGATAAATATATCTTCCAATATCCTTTATATACATCTGTGACGCGTCCTGTTGTTGCTTCATCACATGGTAATATATTTTTGGCGAAGATGTTGACACCCTGGGGGGTGCCCTTTACAGGTGCACCGATATAGTCACTAGTGTTGACTTCACGTAGTAGTCAATTTCTCTAATAAGATTACATTCGACTGTTCCCAGGCATGGAAAAAGGCATCACCCAACAGTAAACTGACTGCGAAGAGAAGCAACGTAATAGGTCGCCCAATCTACACACATTAATGATAAATATAATCTTCCAATATCCTTTATATACATCTGTGACGCGTCCTGTTGTTGCTTCATCACATGGTAATATATTTTTGGTGAAGATGTTGACACCCTGGGGGGTGCCCTTTCCAGGTGCACCGATATAGTCACTAGTGTTGCCTCACGTAGTAGTCAATTTCTCTAATAAGATTACATTCGACTGTTCCCAGGCATGGAAAAAGGCATCACCCAACAGTAAACTGACTGCGAAGAGAAGCAACGTAATAGGTCGCCCAATCTACACACATTAATGATAAATATAATCTTCCAATATCCTTTATATACATCTGTGACGCGTCCTGTTGTTGCTTCATCACATGGTAATATATTTTTGGTGAAGATGTTGACACCCTGGGGGTGCCCTTTCCAGGTGCACCGATATAGTCACTAGTGTTGCCTCACGTAGTAGTCAATTTCTCTAATAAGATTACATTCGACTGTTCCCAGGCATGGAAAAAGGCATCACCCAACAGTAAACTGACTGCGAAGAGAAGCAACGTAATAGGTCGCCCAATCTACACACATTAATGATAAATATATCTTCCAATATCCTTTATATACATCTGTGACGCGTCCTGTTGTTGCTTCATCACATGGTAATATATTTTTGGTGAAGATGTTGACACCCTGGGGGGTGCCCTTTCCAGGTGCACCGATATAGTCACTAGTGTTGCCTCACGTAGTAGTCAATTTCTCTAATAAGATTACATTCGACTGTTCCCAGGCATGGAAAAAGGCATCACCCAACAGTAAACTGACTGCGAAGAGAAGCAACGTAATAGGTCGCCCAATCTACACACATTAATGATAAATATAATCTTCCAATATCCTTTATATACATCTGTGACGCGTCCTGTTGTTGCTTCATCACATGGTAATATATTTTGGTGAAGATGTTGACACCCTGGCGGGTGCCCTTTCCAGGTGCACCGATATAGTCACTAGTGTTGCCTCACGTAGTAGTCAATTCTCTCTAATAAGATTACATTCGACTGTTCCCAGGCATGGAAAAAGGCATCACCCAACAGTAAACTGACTGCGAAGAGAAGCAACGTAATAGGTCGCCCAATCTACACACATTAATGATAAATATATCTTCCAATATCCTTTATATACATCTGTGACGCGTCCTGTTGTTGCTTCATCACATGGTAATATATTTTGGTGAAGATGTTGACACCCTGGCGGGTGCCCTTTCCAGGTGCACCGATATAGTCACTAGTGTTGCCTCACGTAGTAGTCAATTTCTCTAATAAGATTACATTCGACTGTTCCCAGGCATGGAAAAAGGCATCACCCAACAGTAAACTGACTGCGAAGAGAAGCAACGTAATAGGTCGCCCAATCTACACACATTAATGATAAATATATCTTCCAATATCCTTTATATACATCTGTGACGCGTCCTGTTGTTGCTTCATCACATGGTAATATATTTTGGTGAAGATGTTGACACCCTGGGGGGTGCCCTTTCCAGGTGCACCGATATAGTCACTAGTGTTGCCTCACGTAGTAGTCAATTCTCTAATAAGATTACATTCGACTGTTCCCAGGCATGGAAAAAGGCATCACCCAACAGTAAACTGACTGCGAAGAGAAGCAACGTAATAGGTCGCCCAATCTACACACATTAATGATAAATATATCTTCCAATATCCTTTATATACATCTGTGACGCGTCCTGTTGTTGCTTCATCACATGGTAATATATTTTTGGTGAAGATGTTGACACCCTGGGGGTGCCCTTTCCAGGTGCACCGATATAGTCACTAGTGTTGCCTCACGTAGTAGTCAATTCTCTAATAAGATTACATTCGACTGTTCCCAGGCATGGAAAAAGGCATCACCCAACAGTAAACTGACTGCGAAGAGAAGCAACGTAATAGGTCGCCCAATCTACACACATTAATGATAAATATATCTTCCAATATCCTTTATATACATCTGTGACGCGTCCTGTTGTTGCTTCATCACATGGTAATATATTTTTGGTGAAGATGTTGACAACCTGGGGGTGCCCTTTCCAGGTGCACCGATATAGTCACTAGTGTTGCCTCACGTAGTAGTCAATCTCTCTAATAAGATTACATTCGACTGTTCCCAGGCATGGAAAAAGGCATCACCCAACAGTAAACTGACTGCGAAGAGAAGCAACGTAATAGGTCGCCCAATCTACACACATTAATGATAAATATATCTTCCAATATCCTTTATATACATCTGTGACGCGTCCTGTTGTTGCTTCATCACATGGTAATATATTTTGGTGAAGATGTTGACAACCTGGCGGGTGCCCTTTCCAGGTGCACCGATATAGTCACTAGTGTTGCCTCACGTAGTAGTCAATTCTCTAATAAGATTACATTCGACTGTTCCCAGGCATGGAAAAAGGCATCACCCAACAGTAAACTGACTGCGAAGAGAAGCAACGTAATAGGTCGCCCAATCTACACACATTAATGATAAATATAATCTTCCAATATCCTTTATATACATCTGTGACGCGTCCTGTTGTTGCTTCATCACATGGTAATATATTTTGGTGAAGATGTTGACACCCTGGCGGGTGCCCTTTCCAGGTGCACCGATATAGTCACTAGTGTTGCCTCACGTAGTAGTCAATCTCTCTAATAAGATTACATTCGACTGTTCCCAGGCATGGAAAAAGGCATCACCCAACAGTAAACTGACTGCGAAGAGAAGCAACGTAATAGGTCGCCCAATCTACACACATTAATGATAAATATCTTCCAATATCCTTTATATACATCTGTGACGCGTCCTGTTGTTGCTTCATCACATGGTAATATATTTTTGGTGAAGATGTTGACAACCTGGCGGGTGCCCTTTCCAGGTGCACCGATATAGTCACTAGTGTTGCCTCACGTAGTAGTCAATCTCTCTAATAAGATTACATTCGACTGTTCCCAGGCATGGAAAAAGGCATCACCCAACAGTAAACTGACTGCGAAGAGAAGCAACGTAATAGGTCGCCCAATCTACACACATTAATGATAAATATCTTCCAATATCCTTTATATACATCTGTGACGCGTCCTGTTGTTGCTTCATCACATGGTAATATATTTTTGGTGAAGATGTTGACACCCTGGGGGGTGCCCTTTCCAGGTGCACCGACATAGTCACTAGTGTTGCCTCACGTAGTAGTCAATCTCTCTAATAAGATTACATTCGACTGTTCCCAGGCATGGAAAAAGGCATCACCCAACAGTAAACTGACTGCGAAGAGAAGCAACGTAATAGGTCGCCCAATCTACACACATTAATGATAAATATCTTCCAATATCCTTTATATACATCTGTGACGCGCCCTGTTGTTGCTTCATCACATGGTAATATATTTTTTGGCGAAGATGTTGACACCCTGGGGGGTGCCCTTTCCAGGTGCACCGATATAGTCACTAGTGTTGCCTCACGTAGTAGTCAATCTCTCTAATAAGATTACATTCGACTGTTCCCAGGCATGGAAAAAGGCATCACCCAACAGTAAACTGACTGCGAAGAGAAGCAACGTAATAGGTCGCCCAATCTACACACATTAATGATAAATATATTCTTCCAATATCCTTTATATACATCTGTGACGCGTCCTGTTGTTGCTTCATCACATGGTAATATATTTTTGGCGAAGATGTTGACACCCTGGGGGGTGCCCTTTCCAGGTGCACCGATATAGTCACTAGTGTTGCCTCACGTAGTAGTCAATTCTCTAATAAGATTACATTCGACTGTTCCCAGGCATGGAAAAAGGCATCACCCAACAGTAAACTGACTGCGAAGAGAAGCAACGTAATAGGTCGCCCAATCTACACACATTAATGATAAATATAATCTTCCAATATCCTTTATATACATCTGTGACGCGTCCTGTTGTTGCTTCATCACATGGTAATATATTTTTGGTGAAGATGTTGACACCTGGGGGGTGCCCTTTCCAGGTGCACCGATATAGTCACTAGTGTTGCCTCACGTAGTAGTCAATTTCTCTAATAAGATTACATTCGACTGTTCCCAGGCATGGAAAAAGGCATCACCCAACAGTAAACTGACTGCGAAGAGAAGCAACGTAATAGGTCGCCCAATCTACACACATTAATGATAAATATAATCTTCCAATATCCTTTATATACATCTGTGACGCGTCCTGTTGTTGCTTCATCACATGGTAATATATTTTTGGTGAAGATGTTGACACCCTGGGGGGTGCCCTTTCCAGGTGCACCGATATAGTCACTAGTGTTGCCTCACGTAGTAGTCAATTTCTCTAATAAGATTACATTCGACTGTTCCCAGGCATGGAAAAAGGCATCACCCAACAGTAAACTGACTGCGAAGAGAAGCAACGTAATAGGTCGCCCAATCTACACACATTAATGATAAATATAATCTTCCAATATCCTTTATATACATCTGTGACGCGTCCTGTTGTTGCTTCATCACATGGTAATATATTTTTGGTGAAGATGTTGACACCCTGGCGGGTGCCCTTTCCAGGTGCACCGATATAGTCACTAGTGTTGCCTCACGTAGTAGTCAATTCTCTAATAAGATTACATTCGACTGTTCCCAGGCATGGAAAAAGGCATCACCCAACAGTAAACTGACTGCGAAGAGAAGCAACGTAATAGGTCGCCCAATCTACACACATTAATGATAAATATAATCTTCCAATATCCTTTATATACATCTGTGACGCGTCCTGTTGTTGCTTCATCACATGGTAATATATTTTTGGTGAAGATGTTGACACCCTGGGGGGTGCCCTTTCCAGGTGCACCGATATAGTCACTAGTGTTGCCTCACGTAGTAGTCAATTCTCTAATAAGATTACATTCGACTGTTCCCAGGCATGGAAAAAGGCATCACCCAACAGTAAACTGACTGCGAAGAGAAGCAACGTAATAGGTCGCCCAATCTACACACATTAATGATAAATATATTCTTCCAATATCCTTTATATACATCTGTGACGCGTCCTGTTGTTGCTTCATCACATGGTAATATATTTTTGGTGAAGATGTTGACACCCTGGGGGGTGCCCTTTCCAGGTGCACCGATATAGTCACTAGTGTTGCCTCACGTAGTAGTCAATTCTCTAATAAGATTACATTCGACTGTTCCCAGGCATGGAAAAAGGCATCACCCAACAGTAAACTGACTGCGAAGAGAAGCAACGTAATAGGTCGCCCAATCTACACACATTAATGATAAATATAATCTTCCAATATCCTTTATATACATCTGTGACGCGTCCTGTTGTTGCTTCATCACATGGTAATATATTTTTGGTGAAGATGTTGACACCCTGGGGGGTGCCCTTTCCAGGTGCACCGATATAGTCACTAGTGTTGCCTCACGTAGTAGTCAATCTCTCTAATAAGATTACATTCGACTGTTCCCAGGCATGGAAAAAGGCATCACCCAACAGTAAACTGACTGCGAAGAGAAGCAACGTAATAGGTCGCCCAATCTACACACATTAATGATAAATATAATCTTCCAATATCCTTTATATACATCTGTGACGCGTCCTGTTGTTGCTTCATCACATGGTAACATATATTTTGGTGAAGATGTTGACAACCTGGCGGGTGCCCTTTCCAGGTGCACCGATATAGTCACTAGTGTTGCCTCACGTAGTAGTCAATCTCTCTAATAAGATTACATTCGACTGTTCCCAGGCATGGAAAAAGGCATCACCCAACAGTAAACTGACTGCGAAGAGAAGCAACGTAATAGGTCGCCCAATCTACACACATTAATGATAAATATCTTCCAATATCCTTTATATACATCTGTGACGCGTCCTGTTGTTGCTTCATCACATGGTAATATATTTTTGGTGAAGATGTTGACACCCTGGGGGTGCCCTTTCCAGGTGCACCGATATAGTCACTAGTGTTGCCTCACGTAGTAGTCAATCTCTCTAATAAGATTACATTCGACTGTTCCCAGGCATGGAAAAAGGCATCACCCAACAGTAAACTGACTGCGAAGAGAAGCAACGTAATAGGTCGCCCAATCTACACACATTAATGATAAATATAATCTTCCAATATCCTTTATATACATCTGTGACGCGTCCTGTTGTTGCTTCATCACATGGTAATATATTTTGGTGAAGATGTTGACACCCTGGCGGGTGCCCTTTCCAGGTGCACCGATATAGTCACTAGTGTTGCCTCACGTAGTAGTCAATCTCTCTAATAAGATTACATTCGACTGTTCCCAGGCATGGAAAAAGGCATCACCCAACAGTAAACTGACTGCGAAGAGAAGCAACGTAATAGGTCGCCCAATCTACACACATTAATGATAAATATATCTTCCAATATCCTTTATATACATCTGTGACGCGTCCTGTTGTTGCTTCATCACATGGTAATATATTTTGGTGAAGATGTTGACACCCTGGGGGGTGCCCTTTCCAGGTGCACCGATATAGTCACTAGTGTTGCCTCACGTAGTAGTCAATTCTCTAATAAGATTACATTCGACTGTTCCCAGGCATGGAAAAAGGCATCACCCAACAGTAAACTGACTGCGAAGAGAAGCAACGTAATAGGTCGCCCAATCTACACACATTAATGATAAATATAATCTTCCAATATCCTTTATATACATCTGTGACGCGTCCTGTTGTTGCTTCATCACATGGTAATATATTTTTGGTGAAGATGTTGACACCCTGGGGGTGCCCTTTCCAGGTGCACCGATATAGTCACTAGTGTTGCCTCACGTAGTAGTCAATTTCTCTAATAAGATTACATTCGACTGTTCCCAGGCATGGAAAAAGGCATCACCCAACAGTAAACTGACTGCGAAGAGAAGCAACGTAATAGGTCGCCCAATCTACACACATTAATGATAAATATAATCTTCCAATATCCTTTATATACATCTGTGACGCGTCCTGTTGTTGCTTCATCACATGGTAATATATTTTTTGGTGAAGATGTTGACACCCTGGGGGTGCCCTTTCCAGGTGCACCGATATAGTCACTAGTGTTGCCTCACGTAGTAGTCAATCTCTCTAATAAGATTACATTCGACTGTTCCCAGGCATGGAAAAAGGCATCACCCAACAGTAAACTGACTGCGAAGAGAAGCAACGTAATAGGTCGCCCAATCTACACACATTAATGATAAATATATCTTCCAATATCCTTTATATACATCTGTGACGCGTCCTGTTGTTGCTTCATCACATGGTAATATATTTTTGGCGAAGATGTTGACACCCTGGGGGGTGCCCTTTCCAGGTGCACCGATATAGTCACTAGTGTTGCCTCACGTAGTAGTCAATTCTCTAATAAGATTACATTCGACTGTTCCCAGGCATGGAAAAAGGCATCACCCAACAGTAAACTGACTGCGAAGAGAAGCAACGTAATAGGTCGCCCAATCTACACACATTAATGATAAATATATCTTCCAATATCCTTTATATACATCTGTGACGCGTCCTGTTGTTGCTTCATCACATGGTAATATATTTTTGGTGAAGATGTTGACACCCTGGGGGTGCCCTTTCCAGGTGCACCGATATAGTCACTAGTGTTGCCTCACGTAGTAGTCAATCTCTCTAATAAGATTACATTCGACTGTTCCCAGGCATGGAAAAAGGCATCACCCAACAGTAAACTGACTGCGAAGAGAAGCAACGTAATAGGTCGCCCAATCTACACACATTAATGATAAATATAATCTTCCAATATCCTTTATATACATCTGTGACGCGTCCTGTTGTTGCTTCATCACATGGTAAATATATTTTTGGCTGAAGATGTTGACACCCTGGGGGTGCCCTTTCCAGGTGCACCGATATAGTCACTAGTGTTGCCTCACGTAGTAGTCAATCTCTCTAATAAGATTACATTCGACTGTTCCCAGGCATGGAAAAGGCATCACCCAACAGTAAACTGACTGCGAAGAGAAGCAACGTAATAGGTCGCCCAATCTACACACATTAATGATAAATATATCTTCCAATATCCTTTATATACATCTGTGACGCGTCCTGTTGTTGCTTCATCACATGGTAATATATTTTTTGGTGAAGATGTTGACACCCTGGGGGGTGCCCTTTCCAGGTGCACCGATATAGTCACTAGTGTTGCCTCACGTAGTAGTCAATCTCTCTAATAAGATTACATTCGACTGTTCCCAGGCATGGAAAAAGGCATCACCCAACAGTAAACTGACTGCGAAGAGAAGCAACGTAATAGGTCGCCCAATCTACACACATTAATGATAAATATATTCTTCCAATATCCTTTATATACATCTGTGACGCGTCCTGTTGTTGCTTCATCACATGGTAATATATTTTTGGTGAAGATGTTGACACCCTGGGGGGTGCCCTTTCCAGGTGCACCGATATAGTCACTAGTGTTGCCTCACGTAGTAGTCAATCTCTCTAATAAGATTACATTCGACTGTTCCCAGGCATGGAAAAAGGCATCACCCAACAGTAAACTGACTGCGAAGAGAAGCAACGTAATAGGTCGCCCAATCTACACACATTAATGATAAATATAATCTTCCAATATCCTTTATATACATCTGTGACGCGTCCTGTTGTTGCTTCATCACATGGTAATATATTTTTGGCTGAAGATGTTGACACCCTGGGGGTGCCCTTTCCAGGTGCACCGACTATAGTCACTAGTGTTGCCTCACGTAGTAGTCAATCTCTCTAATAAGATTACATTCGACTGTTCCCAGGCATGGAAAAAGGCATCACCCAACAGTAAACTGACTGCGAAGAGAAGCAACGTAATAGGTCGCCCAATCTACACACATTAATGATAAATATAATCTTCCAATATCCTTTATATACATCTGTGACGCGTCCTGTTGTTGCTTCACCACATGATAAATATATTTTGGCGAAGATGTTGACACCCTGGCGGGTGCCCTTTCCAGGTGCACCGATATAGTCACTAGTGTTGCCTCACGTAGTAGTCAATCTCTCTAATAAGATTACATTCGACTGTTCCCAGGCATGGAAAAAGGCATCACCCAACAGTAAACTGACTGCGAAGAGAAGCAACGTAATAGGTCGCCCAATCTACACACATTAATGATAAATATATTCTTCCAATATCCTTTATATACATCTGTGACGCGTCCTGTTGTTGCTTCATCACATGGTAATATATTTTTTGGTGAAGATGTTGACACCCTGGGGGTGCCCTTTCCAGGTGCACCGATATAGTCACTAGTGTTGCCTCACGTAGTAGTCAATCTCTCTAATAAGATTACATTCGACTGTTCCCAGGCATGGAAAAAGGCATCACCCAACAGTAAACTGACTGCGAAGAGAAGCAACGTAATAGGTCGCCCAATCTACACACATTAATGATAAATATATTCTTCCAATATCCTTTATATACATCTGTGACGCGTCCTGTTGTTGCTTCATCACATGGTAATATATTTTTTGGTGAAGATGTTGACACCCTGGGGGGTGCCCTTTCCAGGTGCACCGACATAGTCACTAGTGTTGCCTCACGTAGTAGTCAATCTCTCTAATAAGATTACATTCGACTGTTCCCAGGCATGGAAAAGGCATCACCCAACAGTAAACTGACTGCGAAGAGAAGCAACGTAATAGGTCGCCCAATCTACACACATTAATGATAAATATATTCCAATATCCTTTATATACATCTGTGACGCGTCCTGTTGTTGCTTCATCACATGGTAATATATTTTTGGCTGAAGATGTTGACACCCTGGGGGGTGCCCTTTCCAGGTGCACCGATATAGTCACTAGTGTTGCCTCACGTAGTAGTCAATTTCTCTAATAAGATTACATTCGACTGTTCCCAGGCATGGAAAAAGGCATCACCCAACAGTAAACTGACTGCGAAGAGAAGCAACGTAATAGGTCGCCCAATCTACACACATTAATGATAAATATATCTTCCAATATCCTTTATATACATCTGTGACGCGTCCTGTTGTTGCTTCATCACATGGTAATATATTTTTGGTGAAGATGTTGACACCCTGGGGGGTGCCCTTTCCAGGTGCACCGACATAGTCAATAGTGTTGCCTCACGTAGTAGTCAATCTCTCTAATAAGATTACATTCGACTGTTCCCAGGCATGGAAAAAGGCATCACCCAACAGTAAACTGACTGCGAAGAGAAGCAACGTAATAGGTCGCCCAATCTACACACATTAATGATAAATATAATCTTCCAATATCCTTTATATACATCTGTGACGCGTCCTGTTGTTGCTTCATCACATGGTAATATATTTTTGGTGAAGATGTTGACACCCTGGGGGTGCCCTTTCCAGGTGCACCGACTATAGTCACTAGTGTTGCCTTCACGTAGTAGTCAATCTCTCTAATAAGATTACATTCGACTGTTCCCAGGCATGGAAAAAGGCATCACCCAACAGTAAACTGACTGCGAAGAGAAGCAACGTAATAGGTCGCCCAATCTACACACATTAATGATAAATATAATCTTCCAATATCCTTTATATACATCTGTGACGCGTCCTGTTGTTGCTTCATCACATGGTAATATATTTTTGGTGAAGATGTTGACACCCTGGGGGTGCCCTTTCCAGGTGCACCGACTATAGTCACTAGTGTTGCCTCACGTAGTAGTCAATCTCTCTAATAAGATTACATTCGACTGTTCCCAGGCATGGAAAAAGGCATCACCCAACAGTAAACTGACTGCGAAGAGAAGCAACGTAATAGGTCGCCCAATCTACACACATTAATGATAAATATAATCTTCCAATATCCTTTATATACATCTGTGACGCGTCCTGTTGTTGCTTCATCACATGGTAATATATTTTTGGTGAAGATGTTGACACCCTGGGGGTGCCCTTTCCAGGTGCACCGATATAGTCACTAGTGTTGCCTCACGTAGTAGTCAATTTCTCTAATAAGATTACATTCGACTGTTCCCAGGCATGGAAAAAGGCATCACCCAACAGTAAACTGACTGCGAAGAGAAGCAACGTAATAGGTCGCCCAATCTACACACATTAATGATAAATATAATCTTCCAATATCCTTTATATACATCTGTGACGCGTCCTGTTGTTGCTTCATCACATGGTAATATATTTTTGGTGAAGATGTTGACACCCTGGGGGGTGCCCTTTCCAGGTGCACCGACTATAGTCACTAGTGTTGCCTCACGTAGTAGTCAATTTCTCTAATAAGATTACATTCGACTGTTCCCAGGCATGGAAAAAGGCATCACCCAACAGTAAACTGACTGCGAAGAGAAGCAACGTAATAGGTCGCCCAATCTACACACATTAATGATAAATATAATCTTCCAATATCCTTTATATACATCTGTGACGCGTCCTGTTGTTGCTTCATCACATGGTAAATATATTTTGGTGAAGATGTTGACAACCTGGGGGGTGCCCTTTCCAGGTGCACCGATATAGTCACTAGTGTTGCCTCACGTAGTAGTCAATCTCTCTAATAAGATTACATTCGACTGTTCCCAGGCATGGAAAAAGGCATCACCCAACAGTAAACTGACTGCGAAGAGAAGCAACGTAATAGGTCGCCCAATCTACACACATTAATGATAAATATAATCTTCCAATATCCTTTATATACATCTGTGACGCGTCCTGTTGTTGCTTCATCACATGGTAATATATTTTTGGTGAAGATGTTGACACCCTGGGGGGTGCCCTTTCCAGGTGCACCGATATAGTCACTAGTGTTGCCTCACGTAGTAGTCAATCTCTCTAATAAGATTACATTCGACTGTTCCCAGGCATGGAAAAAGGCATCACCCAACAGTAAACTGACTGCGAAGAGAAGCAACGTAATAGGTCGCCCAATCTACACACATTAATGATAAATATAATCTTCCAATATCCTTTATATACATCTGTGACGCGTCCTGTTGTTGCTTCATCACATGGTAATATATTTTTGGTGAAGATGTTGACACCCTGGGGGGTGCCCTTTCCAGGTGCACCGATATAGTCACTAGTGTTGCCTCACGTAGTAGTCAATCTCTCTAATAAGATTACATTCGACTGTTCCCAGGCATGGAAAAAGGCATCACCCAACAGTAAACTGACTGCGAAGAGAAGCAACGTAATAGGTCGCCCAATCTACACACATTAATGATAAATATAATCTTCCAATATCCTTTATATACATCTGTGACGCGTCCTGTTGTTGCTTCATCACATGGTAATATATTTTTGGTGAAGATGTTGACACCCTGGCGGGTGCCCTTTCCAGGTGCACCGATATAGTCACTAGTGTTGCCTCACGTAGTAGTCAATCTCTCTAATAAGATTACATTCGACTGTTCCCAGGCATGGAAAAAGGCATCACCCAACAGTAAACTGACTGCGAAGAGAAGCAACGTAATAGGTCGCCCAATCTACACACATTAATGATAAATATAATCTTCCAATATCCTTTATATACATCTGTGACGCGTCCTGTTGTTGCTTCATCACATGGTAATATATTTTTGGCGAAGATGTTGACACCCTGGGGGTGCCCTTTCCAGGTGCACCGATATAGTCACTAGTGTTGCCTCACGTAGTAGTCAATCTCTCTAATAAGATTACATTCGACTGTTCCCAGGCATGGAAAAAGGCATCACCCAACAGTAAACTGACTGCGAAGAGAAGCAACGTAATAGGTCGCCCAATCTACACACATTAATGATAAATATATTCTTCCAATATCCTTTATATACATCTGTGACGCGTCCTGTTGTTGCTTCATCACATGGTAATATATTTTTGGTGAAGATGTTGACACCCTGGGGGTGCCCTTTCCAGGTGCACCGATATAGTCACTAGTGTTGCCTCACGTAGTAGTCAATCTCTCTAATAAGATTACATTCGACTGTTCCCAGGCATGGAAAAAGGCATCACCCAACAGTAAACTGACTGCGAAGAGAAGCAACGTAATAGGTCGCCCAATCTACACACATTAATGATAAATATAATCTTCCAATATCCTTTATATACATCTGTGACGCGTCCTGTTGTTGCTTCATCACATGGTAATATATTTTTGGTGAAGATGTTGACACCTGGGGGTGCCCTTTCCAGGTGCACCGACATAGTCAATAGTGTTGCCTCACGTAGTAGTCAATCTCTCTAATAAGATTACATTCGACTGTTCCCAGGCATGGAAAAAGGCATCACCCAACAGTAAACTGACTGCGAAGAGAAGCAACGTAATAGGTCGCCCAATCTACACACATTAATGATAAATATAATCTTCCAATATCCTTTATATACATCTGTGACGCGTCCTGTTGTTGCTTCATCACATGGTAATATATTTTTGGTGAAGATGTTGACACCCTGGCGGGTGCCCTTTCCAGGTGCACCGATATAGTCACTAGTGTTGCCTCACGTAGTAGTCAATCTCTCTAATAAGATTACATTCGACTGTTCCCAGGCATGGAAAAAGGCATCACCCAACAGTAAACTGACTGCGAAGAGAAGCAACGTAATAGGTCGCCCAATCTACACACATTAATGATAAATATAATCTTCCAATATCCTTTATATACATCTGTGACGCGTCCTGTTGTTGCTTCATCACATGGTAATATATTTTTTGGTGAAGATGTTGACACCCTGGGGGGTGCCCTTTCCAGGTGCACCGACTATAGTCACTAGTGTTGCCTCACGTAGTAGTCAATCTCTCTAATAAGATTACATTCGACTGTTCCCAGGCATGGAAAAAGGCATCACCCAACAGTAAACTGACTGCGAAGAGAAGCAACGTAATAGGTCGCCCAATCTACACACATTAATGATAAATATATCTTCCAATATCCTTTATATACATCTGTGACGCGTCCTGTTGTTGCTTCATCACATGGTAATATATTTTTTGGTGAAGATGTTGACACCCTGGGGGGTGCCCTTTCCAGGTGCACCGACATAGTCACTAGTGTTGCCTCACGTAGTAGTCAATCTCTCTAATAAGATTACATTCGACTGTTCCCAGGCATGGAAAAAGGCATCACCCAACAGTAAACTGACTGCGAAGAGAAGCAACGTAATAGGTCGCCCAATCTACACACATTAATGATAAATATATCTTCCAATATCCTTTATATACATCTGTGACGCGTCCTGTTGTTGCTTCATCACATGGTAATATATTTTTTGGTGAAGATGTTGACACCCTGGGGGTGCCCTTTCCAGGTGCACCGATATAGTCACTAGTGTTGCCTCACGTAGTAGTCAATCTCTCTAATAAGATTACATTCGACTGTTCCCAGGCATGGAAAAAGGCATCACCCAACAGTAAACTGACTGCGAAGAGAAGCAACGTAATAGGTCGCCCAATCTACACACATTAATGATAAATATAATCTTCCAATATCCTTTATATACATCTGTGACGCGTCCTGTTGTTGCTTCATCACATGGTAATATATTTTTGGTGAAGATGTTGACACCCTGGCGGGTGCCCTTTCCAGGTGCACCGATATAGTCACTAGTGTTGCCTCACGTAGTAGTCAATCTCTCTAATAAGATTACATTCGACTGTTCCCAGGCATGGAAAAAGGCATCACCCAACAGTAAACTGACTGCGAAGAGAAGCAACGTAATAGGTCGCCCAATCTACACACATTAATGATAAATATATTCTTCCAATATCCTTTATATACATCTGTGACGCGTCCTGTTGTTGCTTCATCACATGGTAATATATTTTTGGTGAAGATGTTGACACCCTGGGGGGTGCCCTTTCCAGGTGCACCGATATAGTCACTAGTGTTGCCTCACGTAGTAGTCAATCTCTCTAATAAGATTACATTCGACTGTTCCCAGGCATGGAAAAAGGCATCACCCAACAGTAAACTGACTGCGAAGAGAAGCAACGTAATAGGTCGCCCAATCTACACACATTAATGATAAATATAATCTTCCAATATCCTTTATATACATCTGTGACGCGTCCTGTTGTTGCTTCATCACATGGTAATATATTTTTGGTGAAGATGTTGACACCCTGGGGGGTGCCCTTTCCAGGTGCACCGATATAGTCACTAGTGTTGCCTCACGTAGTAGTCAATCTCTCTAATAAGATTACATTCGACTGTTCCCAGGCATGGAAAAAGGCATCACCCAACAGTAAACTGACTGCGAAGAGAAGCAACGTAATAGGTCGCCCAATCTACACACATTAATGATAAATATCTTCCAATATCCTTTATATACATCTGTGACGCGTCCTGTTGTTGCTTCATCACATGGTAATATATTTTTGGTGAAGATGTTGACAACCTGGGGGTGCCCTTTCCAGGTGCACCGATATAGTCACTAGTGTTGCCTCACGTAGTAGTCAATCTCTCTAATAAGATTACATTCGACTGTTCCCAGGCATGGAAAAGGCATCACCCAACAGTAAACTGACTGCGAAGAGAAGCAACGTAATAGGTCGCCCAATCTACACACATTAATGATAAATATCTTCCAATATCCTTTATATACATCTGTGACGCGTCCTGTTGTTGCTTCATCACATGGTAATATATTTTTGGTGAAGATGTTGACACCCTGGCGGGTGCCCTTTCCAGGTGCACCGATATAGTCACTAGTGTTGCCTCACGTAGTAGTCAATCTCTCTAATAAGATTACATTCGACTGTTCCCAGGCATGGAAAAAGGCATCACCCAACAGTAAACTGACTGCGAAGAGAAGCAACGTAATAGGTCGCCCAATCTACACACATTAATGATAAATATATTCTTCCAATATCCTTTATATACATCTGTGACGCGTCCTGTTGTTGCTTCATCTCATGGTAACATATATTTTGGTGAAGATGTTGACAACCTGGCGGGTGCCCTTTCCAGGTGCACCGATATTGTCACGAGCCTCGAGAAGTAGCCCTGAAGGTTTAATAAACGTAGAGCAGCTGGCTCTTGGAAGACGCGACCGTCGGGGCTGGCTCGAGCAGAGAAGAAGCGCGCGGTCTTCTTTCTTCTCTTGGGCTCGACCCACTCTTGCCCTCGACCCACTACCTACAGGTGGCACTATCCCCCCTTCCGAACAAAAGCATCGCCTCGATGCTAAAAAAAAAATAAAAAATAGGCGTAGAAGACAAAGAAGAGGAAGGCAGGCAAAGCGAAAGTACACAAAAAAAAATGTAGCCGTCACGCCGGCACAGTCGATGAACGAAGAAGCAAGCTCCCAAAGATAAATGAAAAGTAGAAACAAAGAAGAGAATGAGAGAAAAAAAATGAAAACAAAAAAAAAATTACGGACGCGCAATGTACGGCTTCATGCGCACAACATGAACTATGTCTGAGGTCGTTTGTCTTTGTGTCCTACTCCGTGTCTGCGATGTTGTGTCCGGAACAACTTCGTAGTTTACGTCACTGACGCGGCGGAGCACTTTATACGGACCGAAATACCGGCTCAGAAGCTTTTCACAGAGGCCACGACGGCGAACGGGGGTCCACACCCAAACTTGGTCTCCGGGGTTGTAGGACACGTCCCTGTGGCGGATGTTGTAGCGTCGTGCGTCTGCCTGCTGCTGCTGGCCGATATGCAGCCGCGCGAGCTGCCGAGCTTCCTCAGCACGCTCTGCAAATTCCTCGGCGTCAGTTGTCAATTGGTCAGCGTCTTGACACGGCAGCATAGCGTCCAGCATCGTCTGGACTTCGCGACCGTAGAGAAGGCGAAAGGGCGTGAAGCGCGTCGTCTCTTCCACGGCGGTGTTATACGCGAAGGTCACGTAAGGCAAGATCCGATCCCATGTTTTGTGTTGAACGTCGATGTACATTGCGAGCATGTCTGTGACAGTCTTATTCACTCGCTCGGTAAGTCCGTTGGTCTGCGGATGGTACGCGGTCGTCGTGCGATGCCTGGTGTTGCTCAATTCAAAAACTTCGTCCATAAGCTGCGCTGTGAAAGCTGTCCCTCTGTCGGTTATTACAGTGGAGGGAGCACCGTGACGCAAGACGATGTGGCGCATGAAGAACTGTGCTACCTCTGAGGCCGTGGCTCTTGGGATCGCCTGCGTCTCAGCATAGCGTGTTAAATAATCAGTCGCGACGATCACCCATTTGTTACCGTCGGCCGAGAGAGGAAACGGTCCGAGAATGTCCATGCCGACTTGGTCGAAAGGCGTGTGAGGTGCTTCAATTGGCTGAAGTAAGCCAGCCGGTTTAACGGATGGTGTCTTGCGGCGCTGGCATTCACGGCAGCCTTTAACGTACTGTTTGACGCTTGCTGAAAGCCCGGGCCAATAGTACATTTCGCTTACTCTGGCGAGTGTTCGTGAAAAGCCTAAATGACCAGATGTCGGTTCGTCATGGCAAGCGAAGAGGATGTCGTCGCGCATGTCCCTTGGAACCACCAGGAGGTAAGCACGGCTGGTCGAACGAGCATTCTTCTTATAAAGCACGTTGTCTCGCAGACAGAAGGACGTCAGCGAGCGGGACAGATGGCGTGGTATGGTTGTGTCGCGGCCCTCTAAATGATCGATGATCGGTCTAATCTCAGCGTCGTCACGCTGCCGTCTGCTCAAGTCCGACGAACTAATGGCGCCCAGGAAGCCGTCATCATCCTCTGTTTCCTGACTGGCAGGATCAATGGGTGCGCGGGACAGCGTGTCAGCGTCTTCATGCTTACGGCCAGACTTATAAACGATGGTGATGTCAAATTCCTGTAGCCGCAAGCTCCACCGTGCCAGTCGTCCTGAAGGGTCGCGCATGCTTGCCAACCAACAGAGGGCATGGTGGTCCGTCACTACTTTGAAGGGACGACCATACAGATAGGGGCGAAACTTGATGATCGCCCACACGACCGCGAGGCACTCTTTCTCCGTAGTCGAATAATTCGCCTCGGCACGGGACAGGGAGCGGCTGGCATACGCTATAACTCTTTCCACTCCATCTTGAAGCTGGACGAGCACTGCGCCAAGGCCAATGCTGCTGGCGTCGGTATGCACCTCAGTATCAGCATCATCGTCAAAATGTGCAAGAACGGGTGCTGACTGCAGGCGCTGTCGTAATTCAGCAAAAGCCGCCTGTTGCTCATTATGCCACACAAATGGCGTATCGTCCCTCGTAAGGCGTGTCAGGGGTTCCGCTATCTTCGAAAAGCCTTTAATAAACCGGCGATAGTAGGCGCACAAACCCAGGAAGCGCCGGACGGCCTTCTTATCGGCAGGAGCTGGAAACGCGGCCACAGCGGCAAGCTTGTCGGGATCGGGTCGGACCCCTTTGGCGCTTACTACATGCCCGAGGAACTTGAGCTCTTCGTAACCAAAGTGACACTTTTCGGGCTTAAGTGTGAGGTCTGCCGATCGGATGGCTTCTAGCACACTCCGTAGGCGGTGAAGATGCTGCTCGAACGTTTCAGAGAAGATGACCACATCATCCAGGTACACAAGACAGGTCTGCCACTTCAGTCCAGTAAGGACAGTGTCCATCATTCGCTGGAAAGTAGCCGGGGCTGAACACAAGCCAAAAGGAAGCACTCGAAATTCATAGAGCCCATCTGGAGTCAAAAAGGCTGTTTTCTCGCGGTCGCGTTCGTCTACCTCGATTTGCCAGTACCCGCTTTTTAAATCGAGAGAAGAAAAATAGTGGGCACGCCGTAGTCTATCTAACGAGTCGTCGATACGCGGCAGCGGGTACACGTCCTTTTTAGTCACGTTGTTGAGCTTGCGGTAGTCGACACAGAAGCGTAGCGTTCCGTCTTTCTTTTTGACAAGAACGACCGGAGACGACCACGGGCTCTTAGAAGGTTCGATGACGCCATCGTCAAGCATCTCGCGGACTTGCGTACGTATGGCTTCGCGTTCTTTTGCCGACACGCGGTAAGGCTGCTGGTGTATCGGGCGTGCGTCTTCGTACGTGAGGATCCTGTGTTTAGTGATCGAAGTCTGGCGTACCTTGGAAGAATGTGCGAAGCAGGTCCAGAATTCAAGCAAGAGCTTGCGCAGTGCTGTCTGGCTATCGGTGGACAGTTCAGAATTGATGTCGAGATGGCCCAGAGACGTGTCTGCTGTCTCCACTACTTCTGACGTGAAGCAGTTAACGTTTGCTACTGCGTCAGCAAACGCTAACGAAGTGCCGCGGAACAGATGTCGGTGCTCGTAGCTAAAGTTGGTAACAAGCAATTGCGAATGACCAGCACGAATCTGTATAACACTTCGAGGCACACAAACACCTTGCTTCAGTAGGTGTTCCAAGTTACTTTCGGCCACCGCTTCGCCATCGCGTAAGCCACAGCATGTAACGTCGACGAGGACACTGGCTCGTGGAGGTAGCGTGACACTGTCTGCCGAAACACGAAGTACGTCGTCGCGCCGTTGGCCGTCTTGCACGTCGATTGCTCGTGCGGCAGAGAAAGTGATACGACGCTCTTGCAGATCGATAATCGCGCCGTACTCCTGCAGGAAGTCAACCCCAAGAATAACGTCGCGGGAGCATTCGCGTAAGACAAGGCAGCTCGCAACGAATGTAGATCCTTGAATCTCAACTCTAGTCGTGCAGGCGCCCAGCGGAGTAACGACGTGGCCGCCAGCCGTCCGAATCTGCGAGTTATGCCAGGGCGTGATCACTTTCTTCAGCTGCGTTGCTATTTTCCTGCTTAGTATGGTGTAGTCTGCGCCGGTGTCCACTAAAGCACTCACGGCATAACCGTCAATGGTCACTGGTATATCGAGCGAAAGCCGGTCGTCTCGTTCAGCTGCAGGTGATGGCGGATCGGTATGTTTCCGTAACTGCGTCCGTCGGAGGTCTTCAGCGCTTCGACCGTCAGCGACCTCGCCCCCAAAGATCGCCTCAGTTAGTTTTCCCGGCGGGGACTGGTCGACCGCTCGGGAGAATAGCGCTGGGGCGGAGGTGAAAATCGTCTGGGGGACGGCGATCGCGACTGCCGCCTGGCAGGCGGTGGCAAGCGCTGCTGAGAGAGGTAGTCCTCAATGGCCCGGGGTCGCTGGCCGTATCGGGGTGGCGGCGAGTATGCGGAAAAGCCGCGAATCCCAAGGCGCCGGTATGGGCACTGGCGGTACAGGTGGTCAGCTTCACCGCAGTGGAAGCACAGAGGCCGATGATCGGGTGTGCGCCAAACATCCGACTTCCGAGGGGGCGGGCGTCTGTCGTCGACGTAGCGAACAGCTTGCTCCGAATGGTGGGCAAATGGAGCGGCATGAACAACCGGCGGCGGTGTATACCCAGCGTCGTAGTACGACATCGGCTGCGCCGACTGAATTGACACCGTAGGAGGTGCACGAACGAACCGCGGTGGAGAGGGAGAAGGGCGCTTCAGGGCTTCCGCGTAGGTCGCACGCGGATATTCAACAGGTACTGCCGCAAGCGTTAGCAGGAGGCGAGGTGTCACGGAGCGCCTGGTGCACTTCGTCCTTGATAATGCTCGCTATGGAGCTTACCGTAGGGTGCGGTGTTACGGCGGCCTTTTGCAACTCTTCACGCACGACAGAGCAGATGAGTTCTCGCAGACAGTCACCGTTGCTTCCTATGGCCGTGAAAATGTCAGCAGCAGACATGCTGTTCGCTTGCCGCTCATACATGTTCGAGCGATGCAGAAGCATCTTTTCGATAGTCACGGCCTCGGACAAGAACTCCGCGACCGTCTGCGGAGGGCTCCGTACGAGGCCAGCGAAGAGTTGCTCCTTGACCCCGCGCATCAGATGACGTAACTTCTTCTCCTCCGTCATTCTTGGATCGGCCCGTCGGAAGAGGCGCGTCATGTCTTCGACGTAAGTGGTCACAGTTTCGTTTGGCAACTGGACGCGGGCCTGAATCGCACGTTCCGCTCGTTCGTGGCGATCAGGACTGGTGTATGTCTCCAAAAGCTGACGACAAAACTCACGCCACGACGTCAGTTGCCCCTCGCGGTTCTGAAACCACGTACGCGCGCCATCCTCCAGGTAGAAGTAGACGTGTCGGAGTTTCTCCGTGTCGTTCCATTCGTTCACGGAGGCCACGCGCTCGTATTCGACCATCCAGTCTTCGACGTCTTCGAACACTGTGCCATGAAACGTCTTCGGGATCCGTGGGCTCTCAAGTGTGTAACGGTTCGACATCGTGCTTCCCGTACCGGTTGGGGCGGTTTGAAGAGAAGCGCTGGTCATACCGGTTGATGTGGTGGGAACTGTAGCGTTGACGACTTCTGGAAACAGTCCCCTGATCCTGCGGCTGGCCCGATGCACGGGAGTGTCGACAGGCACTGGTTTCGTAGCGCGGATCCTTGGAGGGGTCTGCAACATCCGTGAAGACGCTTACCCAGCACCTCCACCAGTTTGTCACGAGCCTCGAGAAGTAGCCCTGAAGGTTTAATAAACGTAGAGCAGCTGGCTCTTGGAAGACGCGACCGTCGGGGCTGGCTCGAGCAGAGAAGGAGCGCGCGGTCTTCTTTCTTCTCTTGGGCTCGACCCACTCTTGCCCTCGACCCACTACCTACAGGTGGCAATATAGTCACTAGTGTTGCCTCACGTAGTAGTCAATCTCTCTAATAAGATTACATTCGACTGTTCCCAGGCATGGAAAAAGGCATCACCCAACAGTAAACTGACTGCGAAGAAAAGCAACGTAATAGGTCGCCCAATCTACACACATTAATGATAAGTATATTCTTCCAATATCCTTTATATACATCTGTGACGCGTCCTGTTGTTGCTTCATCTCATGGTAACATATATTTTGGCGAAGATGTTGACTCCCTGGCGGGTGCCTTTTACAGGTGCGCCAATATAGTCACTATTGTTACTTCACGTAGCAGTCAATTTCTCAAATAAGATTACATTCGACTGTTCCCAGATATGGAAAAAGGCATCACCCAACAGTAAACTGACTGCGAAGAGAAGCAACGTAATATGTCGCCCAATCTACACACATTAATGATAAATGTATTCTTCCAATATCCTTTAATACATCTGTGACGCGTCCTGTTGTTGCTTCATCTCATGGTAACATATATTTTGGTGAAGATGTTGACAACCTGGCGGGTGCCCTTTCCAGGTGCACCGATATAGTCACTATTGTTACTTCACGTAGCAGTCAATTTCTCTAATAAGATTACATTCGACTGTTCCCAGATATGGAAAAAGGCATCACCCAACAGTAAACTGACTGCGAAGAGAAGCAACGTAATAGGTCGCCCAATCTACACACATTAATGATAAATATAATCTTTCAATATCCTTTATATACATCTGTGACGCGTCCTGTTGTTGCTTCATCTCATGGTAACATATATTTTGGTGAAGTTGTTGACAACCTGGCGGGTGCCCTTTCCAGGTGCACCGATATAGTCACTAGTGTTGCCTCACGTAGTAGACAATCTCTCTAGTAAGATTACATTCGACTGTTCCCAGGCATGGAAAAAGGCATCACCCAACAGTAAACTGACTGCGAAGAGAAGCAACGTAATAGGTCGCCCAATCTACACACATTAATGATAAGTATATTCTTCCAATATCCTTTATATACATCTGTGACGCGTCCTGTTGTTGCTTCATCACATGGTAATATATTTTTTGGTGAAGATGTAGACACCCTGGGGGGTGCCCTTTCCAGGTGCACCGATATAGTCACTAGTGTTGCCTCACGTAGTAGTCAATTTCTCTAATAAGATTACATTCGACTATTCCCAGGCATGGAAAAAGGCATCACCCAACAGTAAACTGACTGCGAAGAATAGCAACGTAATAGGTCGCCCAATGTACACACAATAATGATAAATATAATCTTCCAATATCCTTTATATACATCTGTGACGCGTCCTGTTCGTCATTCTCCACATGATAAAATAAATTTGGCGAAGATGTTGACTCCCTGGCGGGTGCCTTTTACAGGTGCACCAATATAGTCACTATTGTTACTTCACGTAGCAGTCAATTTCTCTAATAAGATTACATTCGACTGTTCCCAGGCATGGAAAAAGGCATCACCCAACAGTAAACTGACTGCGAAGAGAAGCAACGTAATAGGTCGCCCAATCTACACACATTAATGATAAATATATTCTTCCAATATCCTTTATATACATCTGTGACGCGTCCTGTTCGTCATTCTCCACATGATAAAATAAATTTGGCGAAGATGTTGACTCCCTGGCGGGTGCCTTTTACAGGTGCACCAATATAGTCACTATTGTTACTTCACGTAGCAGTCAATTTCTCTAATAAGATTACATTCGACTGTTCCCAGGCATGGAAAAAGGCATCACCCAACAGTAAACTGACTGCGAAGAGAAGCAACGTAATAGGTCGCCCAATCTACACACATTAATGATAAATATATTCTTCCAATATCCTTTATATACATCTGTGACGCATCCTGTTCTTGCTTCATCACATGGTAATATATTTTTTGGTGAAGATGTAGACACCCTGGGGGGTGCCCTTTCCAGGTGCACCGATATAGTCACTAGTGTTGCCTCACGTAGTAGTCAATTTCTCTAATAAGATTACATTAGACTATTCCCAGGCATGGAAAAAGGCATCACCCAACAGTAAACTGACTGCGAAGAGAAGCAACGTAATAGGTCGCCCAATCTACACACATTAATGATAAATATAATCTTCCAATATCCTTTATATACATCTGTGACGCGTCCTGTTGTTGCTTCATCACATGGTAATATATTTTTTGGCGAAGATGTTGACACCCTGGGGGGTGCCCTTTCCAGGTGCACCGACATAGTCAATAGTGTTGCCTCACGTAGTAGTCAATCTCTCTAATAAGATTACATTAGACTGTTTCCAGGCATGGAAAAAGGCATCGCCCAACAGTAAACTGACTGCGAAGAATAGCAACGTAATAGGTCGCCCAATCTACACACATTAATGATAAATATATTCTTCCAATATCCTTTATATACATCTGTGACGCATCCTGTTGTTGCTTCATCTATTGGTAACATATATTTTGGTGAAGATGTTGACAACCTGGCGGGTGCCCTTTCCAGGTGCACCGATATAGTCACTAGTGTTGCCTCACGTAGTAGTCAATCTCTCTAATAAGATTACATTCGACTGTTCCCAGGCATGGAAAAAGGCATCACCCAACAGTAAACTGACTGCGAAGAGATGCAACGTAATAGGTCGCCCAATCTACACACATTAATGATAAATATATTCTTCCAATATCCTTTATATACATCTGTGACGCGTCCTGTTGTTGCTTCATCACATGGTAATATATTTTTTGGCGAAGATGTTGACACCCTGGGGGGTGCCTTTTCCAGGTGCACCAACATAGTCAATAGTGTTGCCTCACGTAGTAGTCAATCTCTCTAATAAGATTACATTCGACTGTTCCCAGGCATGGAAAAAGGCATCACCCAACAGTAAACTGACTGCGAAGAGAAGCAACGTAATAGGTCGCCCAATCTACACACATTAATGATAAATATATTCTTCCAATATCCTTTATATACATCTGTGACGCGTTCTGTTGTTGCTTCATCACATGGTAATATATTTTTTGGCGAAGATGTTGACACCCTGGGGGGTGCCCTTTCCAGGCGCACCGATATAGTCACTAGTGTTGCCTCACGTAGTAGTCAATTTCTCTAATAAGATTACATTCGACTATTCCCAGGCATGGAAAAAGGCATCACCGAACAGTAAACTGACTGCGAAGAATAGCAACGTAATAGGTCGCCCAATGTACACACAATAATGATAAATATATTCTTCCAATATCCTTTATATACATCTGTGACGCATCCTGTTCTTGCTTCATCACATGGTAATATATTTTTTGGTGAAGATGTAGACACCCTGGGGGGTGCCCTTTCCAGGTGCACCGATATAGTCACTAGTGTTGCCTCACGTAGCAGTCAATTTCTCTAATAAGATTACGTTCGACTGTTCCCAGGCAGGGAAAAAGGCATCACGCAACAGTAAACTGACTGCGAAAAGAAGCAACGTAATTGGTCGCCCAATCTACACACATTAATGATAAATATATTCTTCCAATATCCTTTATATACATCTGTGACGCGTCCTGTTGTTGCTTCATCACATGGTAATATATTTTTTGGTGAAGATGTTGACGCCCTGGCGGGTGCCCTTTCCAGGTGCACCGATATAGTCACTAGTGTTGCCTCACGTAGTAGTCAATCTCTCTAATAAGATTACATTCGACTGTTCCCAGGCATGGAAAAAGGCATCACCCAACAGTAAACTGACTACGAAGAGAAGCAACGTAATAGGTCGCCCAATCTACACACATTAATGATAAATATATTCTTCCAATATCCTTTATATACATCTGTGACGCGTCCTGTTGTTGCTTCATCTCATGGTAACATATATTTTGGTGAAGATGTTGACAACCTGGCGGGTGCCCTTTCCAGGTGCACCGATATAGTCACTAGTGTTGCCTCACGTAGTAGTCAATCTCTCTAATAAGATTACATTCGACTGTTCCCAGGCATGGAAAAAGGCATCACCCAACAGTAAACTGACTGCGAAGAGAAGCAACGTAATAGGTCGCCCAATCTACACACATTAATGATAAGTATATTCTTCCAATATCCTTTATATACATCTGTGACGCGTCCTGTTGTTGCTTCATCTCATGGTAACACATATTTTGGCGAAGATGTTGACTCCCTGGCGGGTGCCTTTTACAGGTGCACCAATATAGTCACTATTGTTACTTCACGTAGCAGTCAATTTCTCTAATAAGATTACATTCGACTGTTCCCAGATATGGAAAAAGGCATCACCCAACAGTAAACTGACTGCGAAGAGAAGCAACGTAATAGGTCGCCCAATCTACACACATTAATGATAAATGTATTCTTCCAATATCCTTTAATACATCTGTGACGCGTCCTGTTGTTGCTTCATCTCATGGTAACATATATTTTGGTGAAGATGTTGACAACCTGGCGGGTGCCCTTTCCAGGTGCACCGATATAGTCACTAGTGTTGCCTCACGTAGTAGACAATCTCTCTAGTAAGATTACATTCGACTGTTCCCAGGCATGGAAAAAGGCATCACCCAACAGTAAACTGACTGCGAAGAGAAGCAACGTAATAGGTCGCCCAATCTACACACATTAATGATAAGTATATTCTTCCAATATCCTTTATATACATCTGTGACGCGTCCTGTTGTTGCTTCATCTCATGGTAACATATATTTTGGTGAAGATGTTGACAACCTGGGGGGTGCCCTTTCCAGGTGCACCGACATAGTCACTAGTGTTGCCTCACGTAGTAGTCAATTTCTCTAATAAGATTACATTCATTTCCCAGGCATGGAATAAGGCATCACCCAACAGTAAACTGACTGCGAAGAGAAGCAACGTAATAGGTCGCCCAATCTACACACATTAATGATAAATATCATCTTCCAATATCCTTTATATACATCTGTGACGCGTCCTGTTGTTGCTTCATCACATGGTAATATATTTTTTGGTGAAGATGTTGACGCCCTGGCGGGTGCCCTTTCCAGGTGCACCGATATAGTCACTAGTGTTGCCTCACGTAGTAGTCAATCTCTCTAATAAGATTACATTCGACTGTTCCCAGGCATGGAAAAAGGCATCACCGAACAGTAAACTGACTGCGAAGAGAAGCAACGTAATAGGTCGCCCAATCTACACACATTAATGATAAATATATTCTTCCAATATCCTTTATATACATCTGTGACGCGTCCTGTTGTTGCTTCATCTCATGGTAACATATATTTTGGTGAAGATGTTGACAACCTGGCGGGTGCCCTTTCCAGGTGCACCGATATTGTCACGAGCCTCGAGAAGTAGCCCTGAAGGTTTAATAAACGTAGAGCAGCTGGCTCTTGGAAGACGCGACCGTCGGGGCTGGCTCGAGCAGAGAAGAAGCGCGCGGTCTTCTTTCTTCTCTTGGGCTCGACCCACTCTTGCCCTCGACCCACTACCTACAGGTGGCACTATCCCCCCTTCCGAACAAAAGCATCGCCTCGATGCTAAAAAAAAAATAAAAAATAGGCGTAGAAGACAAAGAAGAGGAAGGCAGGCAAAGCGAAAGTACACAAAAAAAATGTAGCCGTCACGCCGGCACAGTCGATGAACGAAGAAGCAAGCTCCCAAAGATAAATGAAAAGTAGAAACAAAGAAGAGAATGAGAGAAAAAAAATGAAAACAAAAAAAAAAATTACGGACGCGCAATGTACGGCTTCATGCGCACAACATGAACTATGTCTGAGGTCGTTTGTCTTTGTGTCCTACTCCGTGTCTGCGATGTTGTGTCCGGAACAACTTCGTAGTTTACGTCACTGACGCGGCGGAGCACTTTAAACGGACCGAAATACCGGCTCAGAAGCTTTTCACAGAGGCCACGACGGCGAACGGGGGTCCACACCCAAACTTGGTCTCCGGGGTTGTAGGACACGTCCCTGTGGCGGATGTTGTAGCGTCGTGCGTCTGCCTGCTGCTGCTGGCCGATATGCAGCCGCGCGAGCTGCCGAGCTTCCTCAGCACGCTCTGCAAATTCCTCGGCGTCAGTTGTCAATTGGTCAGCGTCTTGACACGGCAGCATAGCGTCCAGCATCGTCTGGACTTCGCGACCGTAGAGAAGGCGAAAGGGCGTGAAGCGCGTCGTCTCTTCCACGGCGGTGTTATACGCGAAGGTCACGTAAGGCAAGATCCGATCCCATGTTTTGTGTTGAACGTCGATGTACATTGCGAGCATGTCTGTGACAGTCTTATTCACTCGCTCGGTAAGTCCGTTGGTCTGCGGATGGTACGCGGTCGTCGTGCGATGCCTGGTGTTGCTCAATTCAAAAACTTCGTCCATAAGCTGCGCTGTGAAAGCTGTCCCTCTGTCGGTTATTACAGTGGAGGGAGCACCGTGACGCAAGACGATGTGGCGCATGAAGAACTGTGCTACCTCTGAGGCCGTGGCTCTTGGGATCGCCTGCGTCTCAGCATAGCGTGTTAAATAATCAGTCGCGACGATCACCCATTTGTTACCGTCGGCCGAGAGAGGAAACGGTCCGAGAATGTCCATGCCGACTTGGTCGAAAGGCGTGTGAGGTGCTTCAATTGGCTGAAGTAAGCCAGCCGGTTTAACGGATGGTGTCTTGCGGCGCTGGCATTCACGGCAGCCTTTAACGTACTGTTTGACGCTTGCTGAAAGCCCGGGCCAATAGTACATTTCGCTTACTCTGGCGAGTGTTCGTGAAAAGCCTAAATGACCAGATGTCGGTTCGTCATGGCAAGCGAAGAGGATGTCGTCGCGCATGTCCCTTGGAACCACCAGGAGGTAAGCACGGCTGGTCGAACGAGCATTCTTCTTATAAAGCACGTTGTCTCGCAGACAGAAGGACGTCAGCGAGCGGGACAGATGGCGTGGTATGGTTGTGTCGCGGCCCTCTAAATGATCGATGATCGGTCTAATCTCAGCGTCGTCACGCTGCCGTCTGCTCAAGTCCGACGAACTAATGGCGCCCAGGAAGCCGTCATCATCCTCTGTTTCCTGACTGGCAGGATCAATGGGTGCGCGGGACAGCGTGTCAGCGTCTTCATGCTTACGGCCAGACTTATAAACGATGGTGATGTCAAATTCCTGTAGCCGCAAGCTCCACCGTGCCAGTCGTCCTGAAGGGTCGCGCATGCTTGCCAACCAACAGAGGGCATGGTGGTCCGTCACTACTTTGAAGGGACGACCATACAGATAGGGGCGAAACTTGATGATCGCCCACACGACCGCGAGGCACTCTTTCTCCGTAGTCGAATAATTCGCCTCGGCACGGGACAGGGAGCGGCTGGCATACGCTATAACTCTTTCCACTCCATCTTGAAGCTGGACGAGCACTGCGCCAAGGCCAATGCTGCTGGCGTCGGTATGCACCTCAGTATCAGCATCATCGTCAAAATGTGCAAGAACGGGTGCTGACTGCAGGCGCTGTCGTAATTCAGCAAAAGCCGCCTGTTGCTCATTATGCCACACAAATGGCGTATCGTCCCTCGTAAGGCGTGTCAGGGGTTCCGCTATCTTCGAAAAGCCTTTAATAAACCGGCGATAGTAGGCGCACAAACCCAGGAAGCGCCGGACGGCCTTCTTATCGGCAGGAGCTGGAAACGCGGCCACAGCGGCAAGCTTGTCGGGATCGGGTCGGACCCCTTTGGCGCTTACTACATGCCCGAGGAACTTGAGCTCTTCGTAACCAAAGTGACACTTTTCGGGCTTAAGTGTGAGGTCTGCCGATCGGATGGCTTCTAGCACACTCCGTAGGCGGTGAAGATGCTGCTCGAACGTTTCAGAGAAGATGACCACATCATCCAGGTACACAAGACAGGTCTGCCACTTCAGTCCAGTAAGGACAGTGTCCATCATTCGCTGGAAAGTAGCCGGGGCTGAACACAAGCCAAAAGGAAGCACTCGAAATTCATAGAGCCCATCTGGAGTCAAAAAGGCTGTTTTCTCGCGGTCGCGTTCGTCTACCTCGATTTGCCAGTACCCGCTTTTTAAATCGAGAGAAGAAAAATAGTGGGCACGCCGTAGTCTATCTAACGAGTCGTCGATACGCGGCAGCGGGTACACGTCCTTTTTAGTCACGTTGTTGAGCTTGCGGTAGTCGACACAGAAGCGTAGCGTTCCGTCTTTCTTTTTGACAAGAACGACCGGAGACGACCACGGGCTCTTAGAAGGTTCGATGACGCCATCGTCAAGCATCTCGCGGACTTGCGTACGTATGGCTTCGCGTTCTTTTGCCGACACGCGGTAAGGCTGCTGGTGTATCGGGCGTGCGTCTTCGTACGTGAGGATCCTGTGTTTAGTGATCGAAGTCTGGCGTACCTTGGAAGAATGTGCGAAGCAGGTCCTGAATTCAAGCAAGAGCTAGCGCAGTGCTGTCTGGCTATCGGTGGACAGTTCAGAATTGATGTCGAGATGGCCCAGAGACGTGTCTGCTGTCTCCACTACTTCTGACGTGAAGCAGTTAACGTTTGCTACTGCGTCAGCAAACGCTAACGAAGTGCCGCGGAACAGATGTCGGTGCTCGTAGCTAAAGTTGGTAACAAGCAATTGCGAATGACCAGCACGAATCTGTATAACACTTCGAGGCACACAAACACCTTGCTTCAGTAGGTGTTCCAAGTTACTTTCGGCCACCGCTTCGCCATCGCGTAAGCCACAGCATGTAACGTCGACGAGGACACTGGCTCGTGGAGGTAGCGTGACACTGTCTGCCGAAACACGAAGTACGTCGTCGCGCCGTTGGCCGTCTTGCACGTCGATTGCTCGTGCGGCAGAGAAAGTGATACGACGCTCTTGCAGATCGATAATCGCGCCGTACTCCTGCAGGAAGTCAACCCCAAGAATAACGTCGCGGGAGCATTCGCGTAAGACAAGGCAGCTCGCAACGAATGTAGATCCTTGAATCTCAACTCTAGTCGTGCAGGCGCCCAGCGGAGTAACGACGTGGCCGCCAGCCGTCCGAATCTGCGAGTTATGCCAGGGCGTGATCACTTTCTTCAGCTGCGTTGCTATTTTCCTGCTTAGTATGGTGTAGTCTGCGCCGGTGTCCACTAAAGCACTCACGGCATAACCGTCAATGGTCACTGGTATATCGAGCGAAAGCCGGTCGTCTCGTTCAGCTGCAGGTGATGGCGGATCGGTATGTTTCCGTAACTGCGTCCGTCGGAGGTCTTCAGCGCTTCGACCGTCAGCGACCTCGCCCCCAAAGATCGCCTCAGTTAGTTTTCCCGGCGGGGACTGGTCGACCGCTCGGGAGAATAGCGCTGGGGCGGAGGTGAAAATCGTCTGGGGGACGGCGATCGCGACTGCCGCCTGGCAGGCGGTGGCAAGCGCTGCTGAGAGAGGTAGTCCTCAATGGCCCGGGGTCGCTGGCCGTATCGGGGTGGCGGCGAGTATGCGGAAAAGCCGCGAATCCCAAGGCGCCGGTATGGGCACTGGCGGTACAGGTGGTCAGCTTCACCGCAGTGGAAGCACAGAGGCCGATGATCGGGTGTGCGCCAAACATCCGACTTCCGAGGGGGCGGGCGTCTGTCGTCGACGTAGCGAACAGCTTGCTCCGAATGGTGGGCAAATGGAGCGGCATGAACAACCGGCGGCGGTGTATACCCAGCGTCGTAGTACGACATCGGCTGCGCCGACTGAATTGACACCGTAGGAGGTGCACGAACGAACCGCGGTGGAGAGGGAGAAGGGCGCTTCAGGGCTTCCGCGTAGGTCGCACGCGGATATTCAACAGGTACTGCCGCAAGCGTTAGCAGGAGGCGAGGTGTCACGGAGCGCCTGGTGCACTTCGTCCTTGATAATGCTCGCTATGGAGCTTACCGTAGGGTGCGGTGTTACGGCGGCCTTTTGCAACTCTTCACGCACGACAGAGCGGATGAGTTCTCGCAGACAGTCACCGTTGCTTCCTATGGCCGTGAAAATGTCAGCAGCAGACATGCTGTTCGCTTGCCGCTCATACATGTTCGAGCGATGCAGAAGCATCTTTTCCATAGTCACGGCCTCGGACAAGAACTCCGCGACCGTCTGCGGAGGGCTCCGTACGAGGCCAGCGAAGAGTTGCTCCTTGACCCCGCGCATCAGATGACGTAACTTCTTCTCCTCCGTCATTCTTGGATCGGCCCGTCGGAAGAGGCGCGTCATGTCTTCGACGTAAGTGGTCACAGTTTCGTTTGGCAACTGGACGCGGGCCTGAATCGCACGTTCCGCTCGTTCGTGGCGATCAGGACTGGTGTATGTCTCCAAAAGCTGACGACAAAACTCACGCCACGACGTCAGTTGCCCCTCGCGGTTCTGAAACCACGTACGCGCGCCATCCTCCAGGTAGAAGTAGACGTGTCGGAGTTTCTCCGTGTCGTTCCATTCGTTCACGGAGGCCACGCGCTCGTATTCGACCATCCAGTCTTCGACGTCTTCAAACACTGTGCCATGAAACGTCTTCGGGATCCGTGGGCTCTCAAGTGTGTAACGGTTCGACATCGTGCTTCCCGTACCGGTTGGGGAGGTTTGAAGAGAAGCGCTGGTCATACCGGTTGATGTGGTGGGAACTGTAGCGTTGACGACTTCTGGAAACAGTCCCCTGATCCTGCGGCTGGCCCGATGCACGGGAGTGTCGACAGGCACTGGTTTCGTAGCGCGGATCCTTGGAGGGGTCTGCAACATCCGTGAAGACGCTTACCCAGCACCTCCACCAGTTTGTCACGAGCCTCGAGAAGTAGCCCTGAAGGTTTAATAAACGTAGAGCAGCTGGCTCTTGGAAGACGCGACCGTCGGGGCTGGCTCGAGCAGAGAAGGAGCGCGCGGTCTTCTTTCTTCTCTTGGGCTCGACCCACTCTTGCCCTCGACCCACTACCTACAGGTGGCATTATAGTCACTAGTGTTGCCTCACGTAGTAGTCAATCTCTCTAATAAGATTACATTCGACTGTTCCCAGGCATGGAAAAAGGCATCACCCAACAGTAAACTGACTGCGAAGAGAAGCAACGTAATAGGTCGCCCAATCTACACACAATAATGATAAGTATATTCTTCCAATATCCTTTATATACATCTGTGACGCGTCCTGTTGTTGCTTCATCTCATGGTAACATATATTTTGGCGAAGATGTTGACTCCCTGGCGGGTGCCTTTTACAGGTGCACCAATATAGTCACTATTGTTACTTCACGTAGCAGTCAATTTCTCAAATAAGATTACATTCGACTGCTCCCAGATATGGAAAAAGGCATCACCCAACAGTAAACTGACTGCGAAGAGAAGCAACGTAATATGTCGCCCAATCTACACACATTAATGATAAATGTATTCTTCCAATATCCTTTAATACATCTGTGACGCGTCCTGTTGTTGCTTCATCTCATGGTAACATATATTTTGGTGAAGATGTTGACAACCTGGCGGGTGCCCTTTCCAGGTGCACCGATATAGTCACTATTGTTACTTCACGTAGCAGTCAATTTCTCTAATAAGATTACATTCGACTGTTCCCAGATATGGAAAAAGGCATCACCCAACAGTAAACTGACTGCGAAGAGAAGCAACGTAATAGGTCGCCCAATCTACACACATTAATGATAAATATAATCTTTCAATATCCTTTATATACATCTGTGACGCGTCCTGTTGTTGCTTCATCTCATGGTAACATATATTTTGGTGAAGATGTTGACAACCTGGCGGGTGCCCTTTCCAGGTGCACCGATATAGTCACTAGTGTTGCCTCACGTAGTAGTCAATCTCTCTAATAAGATTACATTCGACTGTTCCCAGGCATGGAAAAAGGCATCACCCAACAGTAAACTGACTGCGAAGAGAAGCAACGTAATAGGTCGCCCAATCTACACACATTAATGATAAGTATATTCTTCCAATATCCTTTATATACATCTGTGACGCGTCCTGTTGTTGCTTCATCACATGGTAATATATTTTTTGGTGAAGATGTAGACACCCTGGGGGGTGCCCTTTCCAGGTGCACCGATATAGTCACTAGTGTTGCCTCACGTAGTAGTCAATTTCTCTAATAAGATTACATTCGACTATTCCCAGGCATGGAAAAAGGCATCACCCAACAGTAAACTGACTGCGAAGAATAGCAACGTAATAGGTCGCCCAATGTACACACAATAATGATAAATATAATCTTCCAATATCCTTTATATACATCTGTGACGCGTCCTGTTCGTCATTCTCCACATGATAAAATAAATTTGGCGAAGATGTTGACTCCCTGGCGGGTGCCTTTTACAGGTGCACCAATATAGTCACTATTGTTACTTCACGTAGCAGTCAATTTCTCTAATAAGATTACATTCGACTGTTCCCAGGCATGGAAAAAGGCATCACCCAACAGTAAACTGACTGCGAAGAGAAGCAACGTAATAGGTCGCCCAATCTACACACATTAATGATAAATATATTCTTCCAATATCCTTTATATACATCTGTGACGCGTCCTGTTCGTCATTCTCCACATGATAAAATAAATTTGGCGAAGATGTTGACTCCCTGGCGGGTGCCTTTTACAGGTGCACCAATATAGTCACTATTGTTACTTCACGTAGCAGTCAATTTCTCTAATAAGATTACATTCGACTGTTCCCAGGCATGGAAAAAGGCATCACCCAACAGTAAACTGACTGCGAAGAGAAGCAACGTAATAGGTCGCCCAATCTACACACATTAATGATAAATATATTCTTCCAATATCCTTTATATACATCTGTGACGCATCCTGTTCTTGCTTCATCACATGGTAATATATTTTTTGGTGAAGATGTAGACACCCTGGGGGGTGCCCTTTCCAGGTGCACCGATATAGTCACTAGTGTTGCCTCACGTAGTAGTCAATTTCTCTGATAAGATTACATTAGACTATTCCCAGGCATGGAAAAAGGCATCACCCAACAGTAAACTGACTGCGAAGAGAAGCAACGTAATAGGTCGCCCAATCTACACACATTAATGATAAATATAATCTTCCAATATCCTTTATATACATCTGTGACGCGTCCTGTTGTTGCTTCATCACATGGTAATATATTTTTTGGCGAAGATGTTGACACCCTGGGGGGTGCCCTTTCCAGGTGCACCGACATAGTCAATAGTGTTGCCTCACGTAGTAGTCAATCTCTCTAATAAGATTACATTCGACTGTTTCCAGGCATGGAAAAAGGCATCGCCCAACAGTAAACTGACTGCGAAGAATAGCAACGTAATAGGTCGCCCAATCTACACACATTAATGATAAATATATTCTTCCAATATCCTTTATATACATCTGTGACGCATCCTGTTGTTGCTTCATCTCATGGTAACATATATTTTGGTGAAGATGTTGACAACCTGGCGGGTGCCCTTTCCAGGTGCACCGATATAGTCACTAGTGTTGCCTCACGTAGTAGTCAATCTCTCTAATAAGATTACATTCGACTGTTCCCAGGCATGGAAAAAGGCATCACCCAACAGTAAACTGACTGCGAAGAGATGCAACGTAATAGGTCGCCCAATCTACACACATTAATGATAAATATATTCTTCCAATATCCTTTATATACATCTGTGACGCGTCCTGTTGTTGCTTCATCACATGGTAATATATTTTTGGCGAAGATGTTGACACCCTGGGGGGTGCCCTTTCCAGGTGCACCGACATAGTCAATAGTGTTGCCTCACGTAGTAGTCAATCTCTCTAATAAGATTACATTCGACTGTTCCCAGGCATGGAAAAAGGCATCACCCAACAGTAAACTGACTGCGAAGAGAAGCAACGTAATAGCTCGCCCAATCTACACACATTAATGATAAATATATTCTTCCAATATCCTTATATACATCTGTGACGCGTCCTGTTGCTGCTTCATCACATGGTAATATATTTTTTGGCGAAGATGTTGACACCCTGGGGGGTGCCCTTTCCAGGTGCACCGACATAGTCAATAGTGTTGCCTCACGTAGTAGTCAATCTCTCTAATAAGATTACATTCGACTGTTCCCAGGCATGGAAAAAGGCATCACCCAACAGTAAACTGACTGCGAAGAGAAGCAACGTAATAGGTCGCCCAATCTACACACATTAATGATAAATATATTCTTCCAATATCCTTTATATACATCTGTGACGCGTCCTGTTGTTGCTTCATCACATGGTAATATATTTTTGGCGAAGATGTTGACACCCTGGGGGGTGCCCTTTCCAGGTGCACCGACATAGTCAATAGTGTTGCCTCACGTAGTAGTCAATCTCTCTAATAAGATTACATTCGACTGTTTCCAGGCATGGAAAAAGGCATCGCCCAACAGTAAACTGACTGCGAAGAATAGCAACGTAATAGGTCGCCCAATCTACACACATTAATGATAAATATATTCTTCCAATATCCTTTATATACATCTGTGACGCGTCCTGTTGTTGCTTCATCTCATGGTAACATATATTTTGGTGAAGATGTTGACAACCTGGCGGGTGCCCTTTCCAGGTGCACCGATATAGTCACTAGTGTTGCCTCACGTAGTAGTCAATCTCTCTAATAAGATTACATTCGACTGTTTCCAGGCATGGAAAAAGGCATCACGCAACAGTAAACTGTCTGCGAAGAGAAGCAACGTAATTGGTCGCCCAATCTACACACATTAATGATAAATATAATCTTCCAATATCCTTTATATACATCTGTGACGCGTCCTGTTGTTGCTTCATCTCATGGTAACATATATTTTGGTGAAGATGTTGACAACCTGGCGGGTGCCCTTTCCAGGTGCACCGATATAGTCACTAGTGTTGCCTCACGTAGTAGTCAATCTCTCTAATAAGATTACATTCGACTGTTCCCAGGCATGGAAAAAGGCATCACCCAACAGTAAACCGACTGCGAAGAGAAGCAACGTAATAGGTCGCCCAATCTACACACATTAATGATAAATATATTCTTCCAATATCCTTTATATACATCTGTGACGCGTCCTGTTGTTGCTTCATCTCATGGTAACATATATTTTGGTGAAGATGTTGACGCCCTGGCGGGTGCCCTTTCCAGGTGCACCGATATAGTCACTAGTGTTGCCTCACGTAGTAGTCAATCTCTCTAATAAGATTACATTCGACTGTTCCCAGGCATGGAAAAAGGCATCACCCAACAGTAAACTGACTGCGAAGAGAAGCAACGTAATAGGTCGCCCAATCTACACACATTAATGATAAATATATTCTTCCAATATCCTTTATATACATCTGTGACGCGTCCTGTTGTTGCTTCATCACATGGTAATATATTTTTTGGCGAAGATGTTGACACCCTGGGGGGTGCCCTTTCCAGGTGCACCGACATAGTCAATAGTGTTGCCTCACGTAGTAGTCAATCTCTCTAATAAGATTACATTCGACTGTTTCCAGGCATGGAAAAAGGCATCACCCAACAGTAAACTGACTGCGAAGAGAAGCAACGTAATAGGTCGCCCAATCTACACACATTATTGATAAATATATTCTTCCAATATCCTTTATATACATCTGTGACGCGTCCTGTTGTTGCTTCATCTCATGGTAACATATATTTTGGTGAAGATGTTGACAACCTGGCGGGTGCCCTTTCCAGGTGCACCGATATAGTCACTAGTGTTGCCTCACGTAGTAGTCAATCTCTCTAATAAGATTACATTCGACTGTTCCCAGGCATGGAAAAAGGCATCACCCAACAGTAAACCGACTGCGAAGAGAAGCAACGTAATAGGTCGCCCAATCTACACACATTAATGATAAATATATTCTTCCAATATCCTTTATATACATCTGTGACGCGTCCTGTTGTTGCTTCATCTCATGGTAACATATATTTTGGTGAAGATGTTGACGCCCTGGCGGGTGCCCTTTCCAGGTGCACCGATATAGTCACTAGTGTTGCCTCACGTAGTAGTCAATCTCTCTAATAAGATTACATTCGACTGTTCCCAGGCATGGAAAAAGGCATCACCCAACAGTAAACCGACTGCGAAGAGAAGCAACGTAATAGGTCGCCCAATCTACACACATTAATGATAAATATATTCTTCCAATATCCTTTATATACATCTGTGACGCGTCCTGTTGTTGCTTCATCACATGGTAATATATTTTTTGGCGAAGATGTTGACACCCTGGGGGGTGCCCTTTCCAGGTGCACCGACATAGTCAATAATGTTGCCTCACGTAGTAGTCAATCTCTCTAATAAGATTACATTCGACTGTTTCCAGGCATGGAAAAAGGCATCGCCCAACAGTAAACTGACTGCGAAGAATAGCAAAGTAATAGGTCGCCCAATCTACACACATTAATGATAAATATATTCTTCCAATATCCTTTATATACATCTGTGACGCGTCCTGTTGTTGCTTCATCACATGGTAATATATTTTTTGGTGAAGATGTTGACAACCTGGCGGGTGCCCTTTCCAGGTGCACCGATATAGTCACTAGTGTTGCCTCACGTAGTAGTCAATCTCTCTAATAAGATTACATTCGACTGTTCCCAGGCATGGAAAAAGGCATCACCCAACAGTAAACTGACTGCGAAGAGAAGCAACGTAATAGCTCGCCCAATCTACACACATTAATGATAAATATATTCTTCCAATATCCTTTAATACATCTGTGACGCGCCCTGTTGTTGCTTCATCACATGGTAATATATTTTTTGCCGAACATGTTGACACCCTGGGGGGTGCCCTTTCCAGGTGCGCCGACATAGTCACTAGTGTTGCCTCACGTAGTAGTCAATTTCTCTAATAAGATTACATTCGACTGTTCCCAGGCATGAAAAAAGGCATCACCCAACAGTAAACTGACTGCGAAGAGAAGCAACGTAATAGGTCGCCCAATCTACACACATTAATGATAAATATATTCTTCCAATATCCTTTATATACATCATTGACGCGTCCTGTTGTTGCTTCATCTCATGGTAACATATATTTTGGTGAAGATGTTGACAACCTGGCGGGTGCCCTTTCCAGGTGCACCGATATAGTCACTAGTGTTGCCTCACGTAGCAGTCAATTTCTCTAATAAGATTACATTCGACTGTTCCCAGGCATGGAAAAAGGCATCACCCAACAGTAAACTGACTGCGAAGAGAAGCAACGTAATAGCTCGCCCAATCTACACACATTAATGATAAATATATTCTTCCAATATCCTTTAATACATCTGTGACGCGCCCTGTTGTTGCTTCATCACATGGTAATATATTTTTTGCCGAACATGTTGACACCCTGGGGGGTGCCCTTTCCAGGTGCGCCGACGTAGTCACTATTGTTGCCTCACGTAGTAGTCAATTTCTCTAATAAGATTACATTCGACTGTTCCCATGCATGAAAAAAGGCATCACCCAACAGTAAACTGACTGCGAAGAGAAACAACGTAATAGGTCGCCCAATCTACACACATTAATGATAAATATATTCTTCCAATATCCTTTATATACATCATTGACGCGTCCTGTTGTTGCTTCATCTCATGGTAACATATATTTTGGTGAAGATGTTGACAACCTGGCGGGTGCCCTTTCCAGGTGCACCGATATAGTCACTAGTGTTGCCTCACGTAGCAGTCAATTTCTCTAATAAGATTACATTCGACTGTTCCCAGATATGGAAAAAGGCATCACCCAACAGTAAACTGACTGCGAAGAGAAGCAACGTAATAGCTCGCCCAATCTACACACATTAATGATAAATATATTCTTCCAATATCCTTTAATACATCTGTGACGCGCCCTGTTGTTGCTTCATCACATGGTAATATATTTTTTGCCGAACATGTTGACACCCTGGGGGGTGCCCTTTCCAGGTGCGCCGACATAGTCACTAGTGTTGCCTCACGTAGTAGTCAATTTCTCTAATAAGATTACATTCGACTGTTCCCAGGCATGGAAAAAGGCATCACCCAACAGTAAACTGACTGCGAAGAGAAGCAACGTAATAGGTCGCCCAATCTACACACATTAACGATAAATATATTCTTCCAATATCCTTTATATACATCTGTGACGCGTCCTGTTGTTGCTTCATCTCATGGTAACATATATTTTGGTGAAGATGTTGACAACCTGGCGGGTGCCCTTTCCAGGTGCACCGATATAGTCACTAGTGTTGCCTCACGTAGTAGTCAATCTCTCTAATAAGATTACATTCGACTGTTCCCAGGCATGGAAAAAGGCATCACCCAACACTAAACTGACTGCGAAGAGAAGCAACGTAATAGGTCGCCCAATCTACACACATTAATGATAAATATAATCTTCCAATATCCTTTATATACATCTGTGACGCGTCCTGTTGTTGCTTCATCTCATGGTAC